>NW_017099791.1:266132-452787 GCF_001412225.1 Nicrophorus vespilloides
GTGAAACGTTTCTGTTTTTTTTTTCTCGCTTATCAACCAGGTCCACATATATACGCAATTGTCCATTCACATTTGTATACCAATATTGTACTAGCTTCATAATTGGTGTACAATGATATATAAATGTTTATGTTGTGTTTGTGTATATATATATATTGTTTTTGTTTGTTTATACTCATTCATTCGATCTGCAGGCATCCATCAACAGGCATTCAAGCACGCGGCACTCGAGAGAAGCGCGTTATGATCTCTTATGATCAGAGAACAACATCGGGCAGACTATGTGGCCACTAGGCACGCGAGTCGTTGTCGTGCACTATTTTCCTCTCCTTGTAGTAGATTTCTTCGCTCTCCTTGTCGCACATCAGGAGGACAACGCCACCGAAGAGGAATATCGCCGCCCCCCATCCAACCCCATACGCCCATCCGAATTCCCATATCAAACGATTGCCTAAAAAACAAAGCAACATTAAAACAAATACAATCATCAAACTGCAGAAAAAAAAACAGACGTCTAAAGTTTATTTAAGAATTTTCAATTAATTACGCAGTAAAAATAATAACTAGTAAAGTTTTAAATTATAAAGAAAAAAATACATTTTATTTTTAAGAATTTGCCAATACTTCAAGCGAATGTTCTACAGATATATTAATAAATTATTTGTAAAACCTTATTCTCCACAAGTGATAAAACAAATTCGTCTAAAAGCATGGGAAAATTGACAGTAAATTATGGGATCAACGATTAGGTTTTGAAAAAAATAGAGTCAAATTGAAGTCTTTTAATGCCCTCCTACAATTACTGAATAATGATTTTCGGAATGATGGTAAAAGAAGCAAATAGATATGCAGCAAAGTCTGTAGTCTTTAGTATTTCTTGAATTATTTACTAATGAAACAATTTAATGTTAAACGAACTTATATTTTATTCGTATAACCAATTAGGCGCCAAAAGTATAAACAAAATGGTAACGGTTATACGTTATTCGAAGGAAAATATTCTGCTCTACAAGATATTGTGTTTACTTTTACGTTACAACCATTATTTTATTGAATTGCACGCCTTCAAAATGGAATTACAAGTAGAAAAAGTCTCTTTCAACACGTTTTTATTTTCGTTGGGAAGAAGTTCTGAATAATAAAGGAGAATAGTGACTAACTGATAATTAGTGACTAATTTGCTGTAATTTTCTGTTGTTGTGTCCTCCTATTCTCTTAATTTAGAAAAACGGACAGAACGTATGTTAACACTCAATAGTTTTGATCATTGATGAAGCTAGAAATATCGGCCCCTTCCGCATGGTATGAGGGCCCCTCTCCCTTGTTATTCTCAGTTTAATTATCCAAAGTAGAGGCGGACAGTTAAGTTTGGGGCCCCTGCACTAATACTATATTGGAGCTCTGATCGAATAAAAGTTGTCGTGCGCTTTAATATTTGCAAATTTTAATATTTATACATGGATAAGAAGATGACGACGAGCCTCAAAGTCTTCAAAGGGCCTTTCTGCATTGTAAACCTTTGATATGCGGTAGCTAAGTCAGTGGTTTTGAGGTACCTTTTCTTCTAAATCGGGGGTTCCCAAACTTTTTCGGTTTACGGCGCCCTTAATATATCAGAATTTTTCCTCGGTGCCCCAATTCAAAACATTTATGTTAATATATCAGTTCCTATAGTTCTAAATACTACAGTGCAACCTCGTTAGTAGACGGCTTTGAAAGTCGTAAAATTCTGTGGTCGTCTGCATTTTTATATCAATCTAAAATTAGTCAAGACAAAAGTACTTTTTTTATTGTATGCACTTTCTAATATTTGGAATGAAATTAAATTCAGTTTCTGCACTTATTTATTTCAGAATATTTATGTAAATTTATTAACTATTATCTGAATATTAGTGCAAGTATGAAAATTTTGAAAACAAACATTTTGAAATTTAGATATTGATTTTAAAAGATTCGTAGCTATAACAATAAATTGTAATTAATTCGCTGCAAAAACTTTTCTCGTAAAGGTGTTTAATTTACATTGAAATATACTTCTTAGCTTCCAACAAATTTACCACCAGTAAATCAATCTGTGCCTGAGATGAGATTCCCTGAATTTACCTCTTTTAAACTAAACCAACTTTTGAATACCAGTGAAAATCGAAGTTAAAGTAAATTTAATAAAATTCAATTCGTTATAAATTTAAATTCGTAAGATTATAACGAATATTTTAATTTGTGTTGTAGACTTACGTCAAAGGTGACAGCTGTCAAAAAATGTATAGTATTTCGATAGTATTTCTTCTAAATTCAGATCACATTCACAATTTAATGATGCTTTTTTAAGAGATTGATAATAATTCGTAAAATGATCATAAAGAAACTAGTGAATATTGACTGAATGCTGCTTCCAGAAATGATGATATTGACATTATAGGGAAATAAATAATAAAATAAATATTATTTTGACGTAATAATAGTTTTTGATTCAAGTTAATTTTATATATTTGGTAGAGTTTGTTCATTCACTGAACAGTTATGGTCATAAATAAAAATTAAAGATATTTTTTTTCTTTCTAAAAATTGTCTTGTAAATTGGGATGAATCTTATTGTCAAAGAGAAAAGATTTTCAAAACCATACAAAAATGTAATCTACTGCTAATAGTAATAAATATTTATTTAAATTTTTTATTCAAGTTTTTTTAATTGCAAATTTAACTTACCAAAGGTGAGTTCAGCGGCGAAGCAGACGGGATAAATAATGAGCGCAATCAATATGGAGACCACTGGAAATTGGATGAATTAATTATACGGGGGGATTCTACGTATGAATTCGTTATAACTTACATGCCAATCCCATTACGATCACGGCGAATCTGTAGTATTTATATTTCGTGTGATGCTCTTTCGTCCTCAATCCCAATCCAGTTGCGACAGTTGCCACCAAATCCGATAACAGTGTTATGACACAAAGGGCAGCCGCTGCTCGTATATAAGCTGAAACCGCGATTAACATTTCAATAGGTTTGTTAAGTACATAACTTCACATCATACACACACAAATAATAAAAAATAATTCTTGTAATTTTATTATTAACTATTACTACTACTAATAATAAAGTCAAATTAAATTGGAGTAATTAATATTTAACTTAATTTTACTTATTGTTTAAGTAATATAATATTCTATGCGAAATGACAGCTGTCACCTTTGACGTAAGGAGACAGCTGTCAAAAATTGTATGTTATAATTAATTGAATGTCTCAAATGCAAAATTACAGCTGTCATATTTGAAATCAGGAGACAGTTGTCAAAAATTGAATGATATAATCAATTGAATATCTTAAATATTAAATGCAAAATTACAGATGTCACCTTTGACGTAAGGAGACAGCTGTCAAAATTTTTATGATATAATCAATTGAATGTCTTAAATGTTAAATGCGAAATTAAAGTTGTCGCATTTGAGGTAAGGAGACAGCTGTCAAAAATTGTATGATATAATCAATTAAATCAATTAACATTAGAATCGGCTTAAAGCATCCAGCAGACACAGAAAATAAATTATTTATAATAATAAAGTTATTTTAAATTGAAATAAATTAATATATGAATCGTTCAAATTTCATCCATACTAAACTATATCAAATATTACCATGCGAGGTCATGTCATTAAATGCAAGTCGATTGTTTTGAATTAATAATGCATGAAGCATACATTACCGCACTTGATATAATTAAATCTAAAGTTTGTTTTCAGCTCGAAATGCTATGTAAATTCCGTATTGAAATCCATCTAATTTAGAAGTTTGTATTGAATTAAACTGTAAATGCTCTCTATCACTGTGCATGCATACACATATGTAGTATATAGATACTCACGTGCTTCTCTTGCTTGGTAGCATCCCGGTGGTTCCTGCATGTTGAATGGAAGAGGATACTCCGCTCCTTTCTCAATGCAATGCATGAACAATCCTTGTCTCCAACCATCTGCCATCAGCCAATCCGTCGATGCCAACCCCATTATCATTAATATTATAACGATGAGGCCACATATGAAGGCTATAACCTACAACAAAAAACAATTATAATTTTAGACATCATCATTATCTCAAAATTATAGAAAGTAGAAGAGTAGAATTTGACTTTAATTTTCTTAAAACCAAAGCTTAGATACCGGAGTTTTACGCTTCGTGTTTGGATACTTCCAATTAAATTCTTCCACAATCTGCTGAAGAAAGATTTTACTTATTTTTGAATATAAGTTAGAATTTTTTTTACAACTTTAAAAATTTTCTAATTATTTTTAAATCGTCTTCATTTTACCATAAATTTTACTATAAATACATGAGTAAATTACATTTCTTATTGACTTTTATTTACAAATATAATCAAAATAAATTAAGATTTGCTTTGAATTGCATTGAGAAAATTATAATTAGATATGATAATAAGTAATAAACGGATAAACACTATAAAAAATTGAGAATGTGCAATACGTCATAAAAGTCGTAAACTTTGCGTCGGACAACATTATTACACTAAAATTATCTTACATAATAAATTTCAAGTCATAACAGTAAATTTTCCACACTACATTTGTGATAAATAAAGTTTTAGCCAATGTTTTAAAATGTAAATTTGTTTTCAAACTTTTGCGGAAGTTGCAAAAGTTATTGATAAAGAAAAATTGAAAATGTGCAATACGTTATGAAAGTCATAAACTTTACAATATTATCACACAGCAAAATCGTTATTATGTATATAAACTGTAAGTTATAACATAAAATTTTCCACTACAATTTATGTGATAAACATTGTTCTAATAAAATCGGAGTTTATAACGTATATAAATGAATATAGTAAACATTTACACTCAGTATTAATAAGTAGATTTGTTTAAAAAAATCTTTGAGTTATACTAAAATTATCTTATATAATATTATAAAACTTTCAGTCACAAACGTACATTTTTCACTCTAAATTAATGATAGATATTGCTCTTATAAAATCTACTAACAATTAAGGATGAAAAATATAAATTTGTATAATTATTGATAATTGTACCTATAATCCAGAAAAAATTCTGTTCTTATTAAATAATAATTGGAAAAATGAATGAAAATCGTAAACTTTAGGTCAGACAACATTATCACATTAAAATCAGTAATTGTTCTAACAAAATTAAAGTTTTATCAAATGATTTACAACATAAATATTTAAAATTGTAGTAAAAATTAACGTTATAAATTGTGTATTAATAGGTAGAGTTGGTAAAAAAGTTAGTGTTAAAAAATACGTTAGACAATATTATCACACTAAAATCGTTATACATAATAAACTGTATGTCATTACTGAAATTTTTCTTCAGACTTTTTATCAAACTTTTAAAACGTAATTTTCTTCAAAATGTACGTTGAAATGTTAAGTATTGATACAACTGTTGTAAAAGGTGATGTGAATCAATCAAAGAATTTCAATAGAAATATTATTCTAATAAAATCTACTTTTAACGAAAGTTAATGATATTTAGTAAACATTGTATTAATAATATTGAGTTTTAATGAAAGATTAAAAACATGAATTTAAATTATACAAATTAAAACATAAATAGTTAAAAATTTACGGTCGATTGTCACAACTTATTAAAAGATGTGAATCAATCAATGAATGATTTAATAATAATACAATTAAGTTTTAACGAAAGTTTTTAAACGTTGTAGTTCAAATTTACGCTAGATTGTTAGTTGCTGATAGATTTGTTACAAAATGTATTAGGTGATGTAAATCAATCAATGAATTTAAATAGAAATTAAACTTTTAACAAAAGTTTAAAAGCGTAATAAATAAATAAAATTTAAACACAAATGTTATTAACTATTGGTAAGTAATTCAATAATGGATGAATTTAAATAGAATTATGTGATAATTATTAATTTAATAAAATCAACTTTTATCGCAAGTTTCAATAGGTAAATAATTATATTTGTAATCAAAATTTAAACATAAATGTATTGAATTGTTATTGGTGAAGTGTATACATTTCAATAGAAATATGTTATAAAAGTTGTTCTAATAACAACAATTAAAGTTGTTACAAAAGTGACGTGTATTATTCTTTTAATAAAATCGACTTTTAACGAAATTTTTACAAAATAAATAGTAAAACAATGTAGTGAAATATTGTAGTTCCAATGTTAAGTATTCATATAATTGTTGCAAAATTTATTAAAGTGAATCAATCAATGAATGAGTTTTTCGAATGTTTTACAAAGTAAATATTTAAATTTGTAGTAAAAAAACAGGTTAAAAAGTTTAATATTGATATTCATTGAATTGTATAAAATAGATTGGTGATGTAGATAAATCAATAAATTTCATTAGGAACTTTGACCTAATAAAACTAAGTTTTAACGAAAGTTAATTATTGATAGATTTGTTACAAAATTTGGTGAAAGTAAATGATGAATTTTAATAGAATTATGTGATAATTATTAATTTAATTTGTAAAGAAAATGTAAACATAAATGTTATGAAGTAATGATAGGTATTGAATCATTAGAAAAGTTTTTGGTGAAGTGAATAAATTTCAATTGAAATTTGGTAAAAATGTCGTTTAATGAAAGTTTAAAAAACTTATAAATTAATTAAATTTGTAGTAAAAAAAATTATGTTGTTACATTAAAATCGACTTGTAACAAAAGTTTTATAAAATAAATAGTAAAGTATGTAATGAAACATTGTAGCTCGAAGTATTGATATGTAGAATTGTTACAAAAAGTTATTGGATGATGTGGATCAATCAATGAATTTTAATAGGGACACCAGTAAAAGGAGCTTGAAGTGTAAAATCCAATCGTGTTCACATACACGTACATAATAATTAATTAAAATCCGTCAAACGCACCCGAATAAATCGCGGATTAATTAATACACACACATCGACTGAAGAGTGCAAAAGCTTTTTTTATTCACATTCTCTCTCTATCTCCATAAAATAATTAAATTTAGGATGTAGACCTATCTCGAAATCTGTTTACAAATGTTATTTAAATTGTAATTGCTGTGTAATTGACGTTTTTTGTTGTTGTTGTAAAAGTATTATTTGTCGTAAACTTTAGGTCAGACAACATTATCTCAAAATCCATATAAATAAAAAAAAACTGTAAATAATAAAGAAAAAAAATCCACATAAATGTTTGTTACAGACATTGTTTTACAATATAAATATTCAAATTTGTACAAAAGAAAAACGATTCAAAGATTGGCCTTCATTAATTTTAATATTTAATAAACTTAATTCTAATACAATTGATTTTTAACGAAAGTTTTAAAACGCTCAATTTGTAAGGATTCATTGAATTGTTACAAAAGTAATAATTATTGTGTGTTTATATAACGAAATCGATTTGTGCTATCCTTTTTTTAAGTGGATAGTTGCGCCAGGATTCAATTAGTCAGGATGCGAATGCAGTGGCTTTGATTATGGGCGGATGATAATTTAGATGGAAATGGACCGTCGCTTTAAAGGAATTTCCGGGACTTTCGGCAATAATCGTTAAGTTAAACGTTAACAATGCTGTTTTTGGCTCCTCGCACTCCGCCTTCGGAATGGCCCGACTAGGAGCCGGCTTTTATTGACTCCTCGCACCTGAATACTAATTGCGTGATTCACTAACATCGTCGGCATATTTGCACCTGCATTTATCGACATTGTCTCAAAAGCGTGATTCACTGCAACACCGCCGTTTTCAACCCTTTTGCAAAAAAAACACACCCTTCGTGAAACAACTTTTAAAGCACATTTCAATGATTCTGCATAAAGAAATCGGACGTATCTTGAATATGCAAAATTCTTTAGCTAAACAAATAAAAGATAAATATTATACTTTTTTGTTTGATGAAGGACTAAGTTGCGCAGGTGAATTAAGAAATAGTTTGACATTTGACGTTTGTTTCCTACTTATATTCTTACATTTCCCTATACTACGATACATAAAACTAGACTTTCTCCTTACCCTACGTTTCTTAAACTTATACTGTTTTCTCCATGCTAAACTCCCCAAAAGCCAGCTTTCCTGGCAAGCTTCATGGTGTGTTGCCACCTTTCACAACCATGTTGGCAATCGAAATCCTGACAATAAAAATCCCGACAACCATAATCCCCAAAATCCTCCATTTGCGAATTAAATTATTATTATTACGGGGTGGGTGTTGTGATTAGGTGTAGGGTTTATAATGATGATTAAACGTTTTCACGGAATTTCACCTGAGTGGTTTTGTTTATTATTCGCTCGGCTAAAATCCCCAATTAATAATAAATTGTTATTAATAATAAATAACAACAATTAATAATCTAATTTTATTTTAGATTATTTCAAATTGTTAAGGTTTCTTATAAATAAGTCTATATTAAATAATAAAAGATTCTGTCGGAATTTTAATACTGTCGAGATTATGGTTGTGGGGATTTTGATACTGTCTGGATTTCGATATAGACTCTATAGATATAGATAAAAAAAACAAATTAAATTATCTATTAGTGTTTTTGAACCTCAAAATTACATCCCAATTGTTTATAATCACAAAAAAAAAGTTTCGACCAAATTTTGATTGCTTCTGGAATCTTATCCAACTGTACTCATTCATAAAATTTGACGCAAGATGACAGCTGTCATTTCGCGACCCATAGGTTGAGAAACGCTGGTGTTATATTTTATATTATATTTTATTTTGATTTTTCTTTGTGCAATTATTCTTTATTACAAAAAAACATTTTTGTTAAGAATATTTATATTAATAATGATATAAACAGTGAATTATTAACATGTTTACTTATTTTCACAAAATTATACATGATCAGTAAGAAAAGTGAAAATTCCTCAAGTAAATATCGAATTGATTGCATTTTAACGAGGAGAAATTAGAATTATGTTTCACATTTTCTTTGCAATTCTTACATTCAATTATGAAAAGACTTAGCAAATAAAATAAAATGTTTTCAATATTTATAAATATTTTTAACGATTTAAAAAAAATAACGTATTCATTTTTATTTATTTATTAAAATAATATTATTTTTTTAGTTACATGTAAATCATAGCTTAATGAAAGTAAAATAACTTCTGGTTAAGAATAATTATGATTACAATTAAGAAAAAAGTCACATCAAGTAATTGCTATTTCATAGTTTACGAAAGTTAAGCAACGCGTGGATTTAGAGTTGGGTGAATTATATAATTTACCAAATCAGGATTAATAGAGATGAAATTCTAGACGAATAGAGACTGTTAGATTGACAATTCATAACACTAAAAGGAAATTCCAATGAATGAGTACATGTTACTATTAGTAAAACAATCGAATGACAAGAACGAAATGCGCATTCTTCGATAACTGTTATCAATCAATTATCAACGGTTGCTTAGCGATAATCAAACTTACTTTCCTTAGCCGGATGTTCTTGATGGCCAATTGCATTTTGTACTTTTCTCCCATTTCGGATAAGAACTTCACTTATTTGTAAAATGGAAAAAAGAAGGAGGAACACCCAAGCAAGAAAACAATAACAAAAAAAAAACACTTCGGGTTTCTCTAGCGAAAATTTTTGAACCTGTTCACAGGCAGTTACACGTACACTTTAATAAGTGGTACGCGATAAGAGGAACGATAAAACGGTATGAGCAAACTTTGTTATCGGCTGCTATCGTCTCGTTTGGTGCTTGCTTACCTACGAAAAAATAAAATAATAGGATTATTTATGGAAATCGATTCACAGTTGTACTTTTCGAAGCACGAACCGAAGCTAAATCTGAGTTGCAACTAACATCAACTTGACGACTGTATCAATCACGTTTTGTGGAAATTATAGAGAAAGTGATTAGCGATTAGTTTCTTGGAATTATCCATAATTCATACTTATAATTACAATTTCTTAAAAGCACTTAGAAATACGCTTTATCATAAAATAATTTTAGTATTTCATATTTATTTACATATCTATATAATAGATATTATTGCATTTTTTCCTCATATTAATTAAATATGTTTAATTCAAATTTTTACTAATGAAAACATAAATGTTCATAATTACAACACAATTAGTGCATTAATTTGCTGTTTTTTGGAATTATCCTTAAATATTTCATAGATTTACATCAACATACAATCAAAAACATGTCAAGTAACTAATAGAAACTTTATTTACTTCTAATTTGTTTGAATATTGTTAAAAATTTGTTTTTTTTATTATTTATACAAATAATGCAATTTTACATAACTTTTTATAAAACTAATTCATTTGAAACATAATTAGTGCACTAATTTAATGATTGTTTTTGAAATTATCCATACTTTTTACGTAGATTTACAATTTCTTAATAAAACATTTAAAATAAAACGATTTTCAATTCAAAAAATTATATTTAACTTTCATATCTCTTCAGAGTCAAAAGCGTTTTTCATAGATTTCTGGAAATTCATTCATTAATACTTTGTTTATTTCATTTAATATTCTTTACTTATATCCTTTTTTATAAGTACAGAAATATATTGCATAGTGTAGATAAAAGATTTTAACAATATGAAAAAACTGTTTGAAACCGGATTAATCGAGGACATTAAAACCGCATAAAAATAAATTGCACAAAAAAAACAATAATGTGTATTAATTCGTTAGACTTTAGTGAATCTGGACTGATCGAAGCCGCACTATGCGAGGTATTACTTGTATAATTTAATAAGTTTATTTCACACATATTATTTCATATTTACATAACGCTTTATTATAAAACCTCTTAATTTAATTGAAGCAAACGTTTCGTGTGCGGAGTTTATCGATGGAAACAAGATCAGAATAAATAAGGAAGTAAGTGGAAGTCGTAAAAGGGGGGACGTCGAACGAAAGAAAACACTTTTAAAAATACACGCAGGAACCGTAAAAAACGTGCAAAAGTAATTGGAATTCCCATGCTGTTTTTTTTTGTTTTAAATTCTTGCAAACGCAAATTTGTAACTAAATATAATTTCACTTTATCAATAACAGCGGATCGGTAATTATTCAGGCAGCAATTAATGCTGTGCAAATGGAAATCTCGGGTTTTTAGGGGTTGGCGGAGGGTGGCTTATTGCGGTCGGATTTGAAACGGATTCAAACCCGCACAATTGAATGAATAAAACAACAATAACGTCATTGTTATTATATTAATTGATTTGCCGCAAATGTATTTTCATTTGTATGAACATTTTTTTTGCTAATCCATTAAATCGGATACAATTTTTGTTGGTATAAAATATTAAAAAAAAAAATGGAAATTATTTGTTTGTTTGAATAGGGAATTTTGTCTATTATTCTATTTACTTAATCCTAGTTTCAGCAATGATTCACGTTTGCTGTAATTTACAATTCTATCTAATTGAAGTTATGAGTTTCCATACCCGAGGCACGATTATTGCTGTAACAATTATGATAATGTACTAAAGCTATGTCCGATTTTGGACGTGTTCTGGGCCAAAGGATGACCATACTCCAATTCTTGATCATCCATAATGTATCTGAATGGCGCTTGACTCACTTCCATACGTGATTTCCGAATGAGTCAAATGTTCTTCTTCGTTTCCATCATTCGTCGCCGATGAATCAAAGCTTTCCAACTATGATCCTGAATGTTAAACGCACCTTACGTATAGCGCGTACCATCCATTGTTATTGATTTTTTGCATTGCCGTACGATTCGTAAAAGACTATTAACCCCGGGCGCACGTACATTAACAGTGAACCAAACATGGGCTTCAAAACACTTCCTTGTTTATTAATATATATATATATCAAATTTTAAGAAATATACAAATAAATAATGTTAAGAAAATGTAATGATAATAGTAACAATTTTTGATTACTAGATTGTTTGTAATTATTTGTGTTTTTATATATACTTAAGTATTATACTTGGGGTATATTAATGATATTTAGTTAATTTAATTGTGTACATTATTTGAAATTCTTTGAAAACTTGCCCTTATTTTAATATTAGTGAAAATTTGTTGTTTATTTTTCATTATATTTTAGTAAATTATGGTAGTTTTGAACTAACACAGCCTACTTTAACTCTTTGAGCAGCCAGAAATTCCTAAATTTCTAGACAACTAAATCAGTCAACTTGTCAACTGATACAACATCTGATGGTATGGCTTATCTAGATTTACCACGTACATTTTCAAGAAAATTTTAATAATCTTAGTTAATTTAATTGCATTTGTTTCAAGTACGAGTATAAGTAGTTGTATGATTTTTAATTGAATGCAATCCCTTTGTGAATATTATTTAATTTATTAAGAAATAGCATCAATATTAATTAAATTTGATAATTTTTTACATTTTACAAAAAAAAATATGAATAATATTTAAAACTTGTTGATTTTTTTCGTTATGGTTTATACTACAGTGATTCTCAATTTTTTTGGTCCGCGACCCCCCAAACAATGGGTATATGTAGAAAAACAAACAGTACTGATCTGTCCCCCAAGGTGACCAACTCTATGAAAATCACTGAAAATATATTATTAAAAACATCAGTTTGAAAAGAGGTATGAATTTTAATGTAATCTTTTTTATAAAAAAATATTTAATTTATTAAGAAATTGTATACTTTTTAATTAAATATAATTGATTATATATATATATTTTTTAATTTATTATATTTTCATAGAAAAATTGCTTTAATTTAAAACAATATTGATTTTTCCCCTTTTTTTTTCATAATACTTTAGCAGTTTATGATTGTTTTGAGTTACTATTTTTTTATGTAATGAAATATATTACTCAAAGTATGAGTTTGAGAAGTTGTAGGAATGTTACTAAAAAAATGTGAAAATTACATAAACTATTTTTTAAATTTAATATACTTTTACAAACAACTTGAAATAAAAAAATCTATTCTGTATACTCTAGTAGATTATGTACATTATTATGTAATCAAAACTTAATGAATTGTTTTGTTAACAATTTTTATTCCATAAAATCGTTTAGCAGAAATTTTCACATTTTAAGTTTTGTGGACGTAATGTTTTTTCTGTTAATCTTGTGTTAATCTTCCTATATCTAAGTATTATACAAAAATATTTTCTTTTTTGCTATTATATAGTATTTTTCTACGTTGGCAATCGCAAGCCCGACAAACGAAATACCGTCAATCAAATTCCCGACGTTCGAAATCCCGACGTTTGAAATCCCGACTGTAACCCGACTATATCTTAATAATAAATAATAAAAATTAATAATTTAATTGTATTTGAGATTATTTCATAATGTTAAGGTTTATTATGAATAATTCAACAAAATCAAATAAATTCATAATAATTTATTGTTATTAATAATAAAAATGTAGCACAAGATGATTACGCTCCGAAATAATTTAAAAATGTTATTGTACTAATTTTCGATATAGTCGGGATTTTGATACAATCCGGATTTTGATATAGTCGGGATTATGTTTGTCGGGATTATGGATTTAGATACAGTTGGGATTTCAATAGACGGTCTTTCGGTTGTCGGGCTTGCGATATAGACCCATTTTTCTAATAGTCAAAACAATTTTTGATTCGAAAAATATTTATTACTTGACAAACGTATTAATTTCTAATGGATTTGATCTTTTTTCAATTAATCTTGTAATTAGACTTAGATGCAAGTATTATATTTAAGTGGATTATGACAGATTTAGGGTTTAAATTGAAATTACTTGATAGTTTGAAGTTATTTATGTTTTATATTAAGAAATTGTAATTATTTTAATAAAAATAAAATTGACAAATTTTGTTATTTCACACTTTCGTTTTTCACGTTTGTACGTTTGTACAGTCGAGTCATATTATTTACAAATCAGATTTGTGCATGCAACGAATTTGAAGAAAACAACAAATGAACGCACGCGGCACACAACAATCCATTTGTTTCTAGTAAGCAGGAAAAATAAAATAATAGCTCACGTTCTTTCTTTGTTTCGAACAAAAGGCGTAAGCGCATTTGTTTCTTTCCGTAGCCAAAGCAATTACGTAAATAATAAACAATAACACAATAGGCACCACGCGCTTCGACGTTGCACGAAGACCGTCTTCCGTTTTCAGTATGATTATTTTCTATTTTTTGTGACGAAGAGCGAACCTAACCGAACCCGAAGTAAAAACCGGACTGACTGAGCGCATTGTTCGAGCGGTTTCCAAAACTATTTGGTATTTTGGGGGAAGAGGAAGAATGTTAGGTGGTGGGAAAAGAAGAGTTTCGCTGCGAAAATTGGAAAGCGACTACGCAAAACTTCCCACCCCATTTACATCCAAATTGATTAATTGCTAAGCTCTAATTAACCATCGATCTTGAAACTTGTCTTTTGAAGCAAAATTTATGAACATCCCAAGGACAATTTCGCATTCGTTCTGAGCGGGAATGAATGCGTAGCAGGAGATAATTAATGGAATGGAATTGTAGAAGCAATTATGTCGAAAGTTAAAAGAAAACAAAATAAACTTTTGCGCGTTTAACAGGATTAAAGGCATTTTGTTCGGAGATTCTATTGTAAAGTACGGTTGTTGTTACGTGTATTGTTGACTTCTTCAGGAAGAAGGGAAAATAAAGCTGGAGAACTTTTGTTGTTTGCTACAAATAAATGGAGATAAGGAATGATGTCGCGCGGAAGTTTTAATGCGAGTGGAAACATTTCTGATTTTGTCAATTATAATTAATTTATTAAGAGAAATCTGTTACGACATTTGATGGAATCGGGAAAGTTGTTGATAAGCGGCGATTTGATGTGATTTCGTTTGATTATATTCGTTTCTAACGTTGCGCAAATGATTAATAAGTAAATCGAAATGCATTGATTTGCATTGAAATGGGTGTTCGTCAGATTGCCGCTCGCTTTTCCATCATGTCGAGACGGCGACATTTCATGTGTCGCGAGGCGACAGAAGATGGATTTGTTTGGAGATCACTTTGTATTTATGGGAGGAAAGGCGTAAGCAATCACGTTCCTAATCGGCTCGGATTTGCATTCGTCCCTTCCTTCAACCTTCCTTATTCCTCATCCATATCCTCATCCTCCCCAGACATCGAAAATCAATTAACCAAATAATTAATCTCCATCCGCCCGGAATTTCCAATAACTTACTTCCGACCTGCTCCCATTGTTCCTCCACAAATCCTTCAGTCTTGGAGCACAGTTTAGTTTCGTATATGTCCACAATTGTCTAACATTTTGGAAATACCGGTGCCAGTTTCTGCTCCGCTGTTAATTATTTTTATTAAATTACATTAAATAATCAGTTTCGTCCTTAAGAATAAAATAATTAGAGTAATATAATTTTGGTATAAATAAGTATTTTTTAATTTTATATTCTATCTTTTTTTTTTGTAAATTTATATACATAAATCAATAATCTTCAATTATTTTAGTTCAAATTTTTATGATTTGAACTAAAATACATTTTTTTTAGAAAGGAAAAAATGTATTATTTGTAACTGAAACGCAATTTATCAAAAAGAACTAATTTTATTTATTTATTATATCAAAATGTATGTGAAAATGTCTTTATTATTTTCATAACTCAGCAATCTTCATTTATTTTAGTTTCAATCTTAAAAAAGCACATTTTTTCAGACAGAAGAAATTTCACTTTTATATTAATAAAATGTATATAAAAATGTCTCTATTATTATCATAACTCAACAATCTTCAGATATTTTAGTTTCAATCTTAAAAATGCACAATTTTTCACAAAGAAGAAGTTTCACTTTTATATTAATAAAATGTATATGAAAATGTCTCTATTATTTTCATAACTCAACAATCTTCAGTTATTTTAGTTTCAATCTTAGAAACGCACAATTTTTCATAAAGAAGAAATTTCACTTTTTTTTTATAATAAAATGTATGTGAAATTGTTTTTATTATTTTCATAAATGTACAAATCTTCAGTTATTTTAGTTTAATTTCACTTTTTTTCAGTTTTTTTTAACAAAATATATGTAAAAATGTCTTTATTATTTTCATAAATTTCTTCAGTTAATGTTGTTTCTAGAATTTATTATTTTATTAATAATTTAACAGTTTCTTCTCTTTTTGACTACTAAATTAATCACAGATTTATTATTTTTCATTCACAAATAATAGAAGTAAAATAACCTTTATTGCATACATAAATAATGTAAATATTATTTTAAAAAATGCAACAATTTCTTTATACTAATAAAATGAATTAATGATTATTTTTTAAGACTTCACATTTTATATAATATGCAAATTAAAATCAAATTCATTACTTTCTCTATTAGTAAGTAAATCTGTTGATTTCTTCACTTTTTATTACTACTGTGTTAGCTTATAAATATAAAGTAAGTTTTACTTGAGGCTTTACTTGGCTCGAAACAATCCAATATAATATATTTTATATAATAATCTGCATTTTCTTTAGATAGAAATGAATACTGCTGAAAAATACCCAAATCATCTCGTATATTTTCTTCGACACAAGCGTAATTATTTCCTATTCAAAGGAGCGCTGCAAAAATAAATCCAATTGGAAATTGTCGTCGAGCTTGAAGAAATAAAAAGAAGAAAAAATCTATTATACGGCATCAACGAGACGAGTTCTTTCCGTATGAGCGTCTAAAGTCGATTTATTTAATTTTATAAATATGTAAATGAGCGAAGTTCCGCAGCGGAGGAACTTTAATTGAAACCATTCTCGGATCAAATCCCCATAAGATACAGCCGGGAAACGGTTCGGATCCGCGAATCCCGAAACCAAACAATTCCACCAACTCTCCGAGCCATATAACAATAAATGTTTATAATCCCATTTTGCGTCTCATGCAAATGATACCCACCCATCCAACTCCTTCCATTCGCAGGAATTGGGTGCATCTTCCTGCGGCACCGACGACACGTCCGAAACGGATTACAACGAAGGATCTTGCTTCATGCAAATTATACTCGCAGACTGCCAGCAACTTAATTGCAAGAGTTGGATTATAAGTTTTGGCAAAGGTCTACGACTTGAATTCAGAAATATCCACATATAAAGATATAAAAGGAAAAAAATATTTTAAATTATAAAAGTGTAAAGATGATAGTTCTTTATTAAATATACTGATTCCTGGGAAAAACGTGTAAATCGAAATTGTAACTTTTTGAATGTAAAACCTAATAAATCGGAAAGTATGAACAAAAACATATAGGATAAGTTATTTTCAACATTCATTTTTTTAATTTCTTTTATTTTGAAATCCGTGTAAAAGCAAAAACGTGTAAAGAAAGTACCGTGTAAAACGAGGGTTAAGTTATTTTCAACATTTATTTTTTTAAACCTTGTAAAAGTAAAAACGTGTAAAGAAACTACCGTGTAATACGAGGAATAAGTTGACAGCTGATAACAAACGATAAGTAAATACAACTAATCTGCCACTATACTTATTGGAAAGATCATAACTTTTTCTTAAATTTGCATGTTTAATAATCTAATTATCTTAGTTGGTAATCGAGTAATTAATTAAATAAAAAAGATATTAAAACTAAGAAAGAAAATCATCATATCTCGCTCACTAAATAACATTACTTATAATACCAGATGCGCAATAGAAGACTCCTTCCTATGCAAAAATGAAATATATAGTAAATAACACAGTTTTCGAGTAAGTCAGAAAACAAAAATTTAAAAAATTATTACAATAGTATTTTCGAATTTTTTTACTCAAAATTGATTTTTTTTACAAGACAATTACAGTAGACTCGTTGAAAAGTGCGTAGTTTTACGTTTAATATTCTTATTCATTGAAGTAATTAACATGTATGGCTATAGAGTAATTAATAAAATGTGAATCAAAATATTCATTCTTAAATTTGACAACTTATAACAAACGTAATGTGAATTATACGAATCTGTCAGTATATTCATTGAAAAGACTATAGTTTTATCTGCAATTTGCATGGTCAATGATCTAAAGGGAATACTAAATATTCAACTTGGACAGCTTTTAATAATACAAATCTGTCAGTATACTCATTGCTAACGCTATAGTTTTATTAATTTTACTCAAAATGGAAACCTTGTTATAGAAAACTTTAAAGCATATTCGTTGTAAAATGAGTAGTTTTATGATGTAAAGTAATGTAATTGGCAATTATAGTTATAAAAGAATAAAACGTGAAGACTGTATTTTCAACTTTAACAAACAAATTGTGAACTATTCGAATCTGTCAGTATAGTCATTGCTATGGCCATAGTTTTATTTTCAATTTGCATGGTCAATGATCTAAGTAGCGTGGATGGTAATCGACTAATAAAGCAAAAAACTGCGTTTTCAACTTTGACAGCTTTTAATAGACGAATTATCAACTATACGAATCTGTCAGTATGATCTTTGGAAAAGCTTTAATTTTATCTTTAATTTGCATCGTCAATGATCTAATTAGCTTGGGTGGTAATTGAGTAATTAAATAAAAAATGAATACGTAATTAACATTACGTAAGAAAGAACTATGTCAAAATATGCGAAATAAAATATTTCTTCAAAAGTAAACATAAAATATATAAAAAATCTGAAAAATCATATTAATTATCGTGTTGGAAAATATCGTGTTATATGGAAATCGTGTTATAAAAAATATTTTTGTATATTATATATTTTCAATATTCAATATACGCTTCAATATTATGAAATTCATGAAAAGATTACTGTTTTTTTTTAATATTCGATAGAATAACTTTCAATTATTGAATTTAGAATGAATCTGGAGGTGATAGTGCAACGACGAAGTTTGAAAGGAAATGAATTCCGCACGGAGAAAATTCAATTGGGAATAACCTTTTTCTGCAAAGAACATATTTATATATTCAATACGTTATAACTATAATCCGGAGGGTCGCTGCAGGATAGGTGACAAAGTCGTTGACTTTGTTTAGCTGCACTCTAGTCTTTTCTGTTTTGCACGATGCACTTCGTCCATTGTTGCTTTGTGCATGCACTTGACACTGCAATTGAGAGGGATTCTGCACTCTCTCCTCCTCTCCTTCGGACGACCTCTTCTCTCAACATCAAGGATACTACGTCAATGCAATTTTATATAGTGTACACGTAACGATGATGGTTTGACCTCGTTGTGCAATACCCTCTTTCTTTCTCTCTTGAGTCGGCTTATGTAATTGCCGTACGTATACTGCTGCAGCTTTCCTAGATATTGGCTGCACACAAATCGTACACTCGTTGCGGAGACACAATTTTCTTCTACTTGCAATTTCATCATGCGAACAGAAATTGGATGCAGAATGAACGCGACAAGAAACGATTAAATTTCACCGTGCTGCAATATATTTGACAGCAAACTTGTATAGAACGGATTTATATTAAAATACATTCTGTCACAGTCGCATTCAGTCGCTACGTCGAGTTAAGATTCAAATCGCTACAATTCAATATGGATACAAAACATTGAAATTGTACCAATATTCTATATATAATTTAGATAAAGAAATAGAAACAAACTCAATATTTTATTAATTACAAAATATATTTCTGTGTTTCATATTAATTATATTTCTATTAAGAAATTAACTAAAGTGATTTCACACAAAAAAATAAGATTGTCAACCTAATTTCTCCTTCACCTTCAGATTTTAGAAAATAATTGGTATTTCATATTAACTAGTTTTGTATTAGGTAAGTGAAATAAACTTAACTGATTTTGCAAAGAAACACTCAATTTTATTCTTAAACCCCTAAAGTGGTAATGTCGTATATATTCGTCATGGAGTCTTGTATAGCGTAGCGCTTATGACGAATATATACGCTAGCGTGGCCACTTCATACAACGCATAAAACCGGGTTAAGATTTAAGAAAGTTTTTTCAGATTTTAATTTGATTTTGTAATTTATTTCAGTGTAGAAAGACCGATGGTCAACAGCCCTTTGCTCTTGTTATGAATTTGTTTCATATTTCACCTAATATTTCGTATATTTTCCTCTTTCATTTAAGATTAATATAATATGCATTGAAAGTCAAACAGAAGCTGAATGAACATATTTCGGAAATCTGCTTGAAAATCTTATCGCAACGCCCGGGTGCATTTCATGAACATTCGTATTCAGAACAAAAAAAGAATATAGAAGAAGTAAAGCAAATTCCGTATGCGCACACAACCACACACCAAAGCCGAATCCCATGAGCAGAGGAGGTTCGAAGCGAAATACGAAATTGGCCCACACGTATCTTCTTATTTGAATAAAAATGGAACTGGTATAATTTTATTGCTGCGGTTTTGTATTTGCCCACTCACAATTTCCTTTCCTCGCGCAAAATGCCCGATAACGTAACAAATCGCTTCGCCATTGGCCCTTTCGAGCCACCGCCGTCCGACCCAGATAACAACAACAGAAAAAAAAAAGAGAAGGGTCCGATTCGGGACGGCAAAATTACGTAATCCCGGACGAAAGTTTGATTGATGAGAATCGGATGGGACTTTCGTTATATTTATGCTTCGAATGCGAAGGTAAAAGGACGAACAAAAAAAATCCATTTCGAATCTTTCGAATTATCAAATGGTAATTTCAGATTGTGATAAGAATAAATTACAGTTGAATCGTTTAACAATAAACACGATAATCGAAGCTCAAATTGTTCGTAAACTAATCACCGATTTAAGATATCACCGCCAACGTTTGCTCACATCAACTAACATCATTCGATTGGTAAAGTGTTCGACATCAGAATATGTGATTGTTTTCAGATTTGTTCGTAAACCGAATTATTATGTTTCGACGTAACATAAGTAGAACTATCGTCAAAGTTTTTATGGATTGAAAAAGACTTGCATACAATTTTGCATAAGCAAAGTCCTCTGTGTAAAGTATAAGGCGGATATATCCGCCTCCTCTTATATTGTAATAATTTTCATTTCGAATCTGTATATCAATAAGAATAATTACCATTATGTGAAATTTAATATATAATAGTAGTCAAATCTTTAAATTGCCATTCAGATTGTAATAAAATATACATTAAAATTATATTATTATTATTCCGAAAATGCAAAGTTCTATGTAAATTATAGGGCAAATATATCCGCCGCTAATTCGTAAGGGCTTAAACGATCACCCACTATGATAATACAATAATTTTATTTTCGAATCTGTATATCAATAAAAATAATTATCATTACGTAAAATGTAATCATGAAATTTTCATTCAGATTGTAATAAAATATAGAAAACATTAAACTTATATTATTTTCATTACGAAAATGCATTGCTTAATGGTAATTGATAATGTAGTAATAATAACAAAAATCTCTTTAGCAAATGAACGAAACTTATATAATTTTCGGAAACGTAAGTAAAAATAAATATTTACTTTGTGATTCCACGTAACATCGCATGAGCAGCGCACACGAAAGTTTGCAGCGAAAACTTTCAGCTAACTTAATATTATTACCCACAAAGAGAACATTACGTTATTGGACGCCGTTATGTAAATGGATGTTGCCAATCATTGGTTAAAGGTTTTAACTTGTTACCTACAGCTTTGCTAACAAGTTGAAATGCATATAGAGTAAATAAAACAATAAGTGTATCGAAAAACTATGATGGCATTTATAAGTTACTACCGTTACTTACTATAAGCTTATCGATTTTTACGAGCGTGCTGTGGTGTAGTAACCATAGAAACACCGAAGTTTACGCTCTTCCTGACGAACGGCGAGGGTGGAAAAAAAATGGTTTTTCTCCTTTGGGATTCCCCTCTTCGGGCACGTACTTACTTCATGCAGGGGATGAAAAAGGGGAAAAAAAAGAAAGAAAGAGGAGAATATAAAGAGAGACGAGAAGGGAGGCAATATCAATTATGGTGTATTATATTGGGAGCTAGGATAAGTGGTAGGTTGTAGTGCAAACTTTGTTAATACCATCTCTGCAAATGCTCCGGGGTGTTGTCAAAGAGTAATGGGTTCAGAATTGACGCTCAAAGCTCTAATAAATTTAAGCCATCGTCGAGGTGCTTGAACCATCACCGAAAGCAAATTTATTTTATTTACCATACTAAATTCTCATATAATCGTGTGTTTTGTTAGGATTCAAATAGTCAATATCCTTTCACCCTTTTATAAAATATAACGGTTGAATACTGGACTTCAAGCATTGAACTTTTCTGGAGTTTTATGTGTTAAGGTCAAAGTATTATATAAATTTAGAATAGTTAAAAATTAATATACAGTCGTAAATGAGGCATTATTCCATTATTTATCCGAGTATGGTCAAAAACTTGATATTTTCATGAAGGAAAAATAAAATATTCTGAAATGAAATTTTTTCAGAACATCTTTTATTCATTTTAGCAATAGTTTACAGAATGAATAATAACAAAATATTAGCATAAAGTATTTGCTTATATCTAATCATTATTGCTTAATAAATATCATAAATTACACGAAAATTGGATATTATTTTCATGATATTGTTATGTAATTTTTATTTAATCCATAAAGAAAATATCTATTTCTGTATAGTACTTTGAACAATTTCAATATTTTTACCATTAAATTACAATATTTTTCTTCGTTTGCAACCCAATTGTAAAATTTAGTTTCCTGTAATAACACATAAATATTACTTAACAAAATTTGTAAATTACTTAAAATATTGATATTTTCGTTACAGAAAAATGAAATATTGTGGTGTATATTTTTGTTTATTCAATAACATATTTCTTCAAAGTACATAAAATTATTGTGATAATTTCAATCTTTTTAGTATTAATTAATTAGTATTATTGTTTTTGTTTAGATTTGCCATTGTTTTCAACCCAATTTTAAAAGTTTCCTTCAAAATTACAAAAAAGTTCCAACGTATAATATTCACTTGTATTAATAAATTTTGCAAATTGTTCATAAAATAGATATTTTCATGATGAAAAATAAAAACCCAAAGCTATTTCATTGCTTTCCAAACAATTGTTAAAGAAAAACAAACAATTATTTTCAGAAAATAATGTATTTTTCTAAGATTATAATTTTTCAATTATAGTTAACAAATTTTGCTTAACAAAAGCCTGTTAACAATTAACTTATAAAAATGTAAATATTAAAGTATCTTCAACAAATTAAATTGTTAACAAATGGTGGAGGTGCCTGGTAAATTGAGGTCAAATCATTATTTATTCTTTTTTGCATTTGTCACGTAAACTGCAAATATTACTGCGTAATATACGAGGGTTAGGGAAATATATGCGAGCGGGCAGGAAATAAAGATAATATTTATTAATATTATTTGCCGCTGGTAACGACTCAATAATGTACGATGAATGCAAATACTATATTGTTACAATACATTAAGCGATTATATATGGCATGGAAATAAAACGGAGTACGTATTTGCAGAGTTGCAAACATGAAAATGCATCACGATTACATGCAGATGATAATGCACATATAGCCCGGAGTTCTGAAACTGGATCGATTATACATTACAATTTTATTTTTATCGAATATATTTATTACTTACAAAAAATATTTCTATAGTAAATTTATATATTATTTACAAATTTAAAGTAGAAAAATATGATAATTTATATATATTTTTTAAATTAAGCCTTTTTCAACAGCGAAACTGCTGTGTATTATTATATTGTGGCCTTGCATGCAATTTTATATATGCGAAATTTCTTGTGTATGTTTTTGAATACATTGTATTGAGGCTTTAAATTTTGCATATGCGAAGAGTCCTGTGTAAATGATAGGGCGGATATATCCGGCATTCGCTCGCATATTATTTGCTTATGTTTTTGAGTACATTAATGTGTAAATGATAGGGATAATGCTTATGTTTTTGAATACATTGTATTAAGGTATTCAATTTTGCATAAGCAATGACTCCTGAGTAAAAGATAGGGCGGATATATCCGCCATTCGCTCGTATATTATTTGCTTATGTTTATGAATACATTCTATTAAGGCATTCAATTTTGAATAAGCGAAGACTCATGTGTAAAGGATAGGGCGGATATATCCGCCATTCGCTCGCATATTATTTGCTTATGTTATTGAATACATTGTATTTAGGCATTCAATTTTGCATAAGCGAAGACTCCTGTGTAAAAGATAGGGCGGATATCTGTCAATATTCCGCACTGTTTGAAACCGGACTAATCGAAGATATGAAAAGCACATCAAAATAAACAGCACAAAATGAAACTTGAAAAAGATCATTTATGTATGAACAAATAATTATGTGTACTATTTTTTTTAATTTTCAAACCGGACAGATCAAAGCCGCACTTTGCGGTATTTCTGTACACATATTTAGGAATAAATACTAATAAAATGTAATAATTAAAGTATTTTTTCTAATAAAAATATTGTAAAAAAATAGTACTTTTTTTATGTATTTACATTATTTGAGTATTGTTTTGAAAATGTACATACTGAGAGGCGTATTTTAAACTAAAGTTTCGCAGTTTCAAATCTTTCGTATATATTGTACTGCCCTAAAGGCACCTTTTCAATTTGATTTTATCTTGGCTACAGACGAAAATAACCTCTCACCGAGGACGTCGGTGTTATGATTCCATCCTCGTCCTTTTAATATTAATTCGCAGCGCCGTTGGAATAAAAGAACAAGAAAAAATAAAAAGGAAAAATGAAAGAAACATCAAGAAAAAAAAAACAACCTGATGATTTCTCACCGGGATTGAAGCAAAGGCAAATGCTTCTACGGTTAAACCTATTTGAACGACTTCCTTTTTTCTTAACATCTCTTAAGAAAGAAACATAGCTCATTGTGAAAGTTAAACACTGTTTGGAATTGGATTAAAGCAAGTCCTGAACGGCGTGTAACGGCACTTGTATTATATTATCAATAGTGCATTGGGACTATAAATTCATCGAATCGAAAACGTGCCGAGGTTCGGATAGAACCGTTTTCCTATGCGGGCGCACTTTATCCGAATGGCGGTAAGCAAGAGTTATCGGTTTTGAGCCCTTCTCTCACTCCTTGCTTTTTTTTTGTTCGGTTCGCAGTATTTATGCGCGTTTGCCCGAATAGAATGGCCCTTTTGTAAAGAAAACCTTATTAACGGTGAAAAGAGAGCCGTTCAATAAACATGATTCATGCAGTGTGCTCTTCGCAAATGATCATAATTTACTTAACGGATCTATTGATATTGCGCACCGCGCTCATTCATTCATTTTACCCTACATTGTACCTGATGCTAATGCGCAATTTCATTACGAAATTAAAACGGGGATGGCAGAAGAATAAAGAATTAAATAAAATTACAGCTATATAGAATTAAAACGGAAACGTGCGCGTATCCATTAAGCAAATGGCGATTTTTAATATAATTAGGAGTTATCCAACTTAGCGAAATTAAATACATGTTATTATCTACATTCTCATTATGGAAAACGAAAGGACTTACTTTATTTGTATTATTATAAAGTTTGAACAACTCGTACAAATGTATTTAATAATGTTTGAAAACCAAACATCAGTATTAAAGTTAATCTAAATACATTATATTAACTTCTCGACTTACGAGTAAAAAATAAACACAATTTTAATTTTGATGTAAAAAGTTTTTTTTAGTATTAAATTCGACTTACTTTATTCGCATTTACGACAAAAGAAGAACATATTTCTATTATTTTATTTTTGTATGAAATTCAACTTACGTTCATTTCGACTTACATTGGAATTTGCGGAATCAGAAATAAAAGCTATTAATTTTAGTTTTTATTGGATGAAATATGAATTAAACTTACGTCCATTTCGATTTACGTTGGAATGTTGTTGTACAAATAAATACCTACTTATATATATTTCGACCTACGACATTTTATTTTTGTAGTAAATTCAACTTAGTCTATTTCGACTATTTTTTTAATTTAATTTTAATGTACAAATAAGTATATCTACTTTAATTTCAGTTTTTTGTATGTATTCGACTTACAAGAACAAAAAAACTAACGTTGGAACTTAATTTGGATGGACAAATAAGTACGTACATCTATTTCAATTTCAGTTTTTTGTATGAAATCCAAATTTCGTCTAAATCGACTAACTTTGGAACTTAATTTTGATTTAAAAATAAGTACGTATGTCAACTATAATTTCAATTTTTTGTATGAATTTCGACTTACTACATTCGCACTTACAAAAACAAACAAAAAAATCAGAAATAAATTCGATTACTTTTGTTGTACGTATATGTCTATTATTTTGTTATTCTATGAAATTTAAATTACTTCTATTTCGACTAACTTTGGAACTTAATTTTGATGTACAAATAAGTACGTATGTCTATTATAATTTCAGTTTTTTTTAAATGAATTTCAACTTACGACATTCGCATCTACAACAACAAAAAACCCGAAATAAATGCGATTAATTTTCATTTCCATATATGTCTATTATTTTAACATTGTATAAAATTTAAATTACGTCCATTTCGACAAACAACGGAACTTAATTTTGATGTACAAATAAGTAAGTATATCTATTAAAATTTTAATTTATTGTATGAATTTCGACTTATGACATTCGCACAAAAACATTAATAAATACGATTAAATCAACTAACAATGATTTCGATTTAAGTCCGAAGTTGCTAAATTAAACCCCGTCATAAGTCGAAAAGTGAATAACTGACTGTAGTCTAATTTTATCGATTATTAGAAATTTTATTTAACTCAGAAATACACAAAATATTTAAATGTTAATGAAAAAAAATCGTTTATTTTGTAAAAAATTAACATATGAAAACTAGTATTTTATAATATTAAAGGAATAAGTATTTAAATTATGATCATCAAACTCATAAATCTTATATAAAAATTGAATTTTTATATACATGTATTTTTAGTGAATGTATTTATTGTACTGAAGCTATACAATCAACAAATGAAACACTTAATAAAATTATGTAATACATTTAAAAGTATGAATCAAATATTACTTGTAAGTAAATTGAAAAAAAAAACTGAAGTTATAATAAAATAAAAAAATATGTTTCTGGTAAAATTAACCAATATATGGTGGATGCGCCTGGTAATAATTAAAATACAATTCCGTAACAAAACTATACTAATTACAGGTAAGTCGGGGGAATTTTAAAAATTTGAAAATAGTCTTATCTTAGCACACTCTATCATGCTTTTTACTTTTATATTTGTTAAATTCTGTATTATTGACTAAATAAATTTGAAAAATAGATTAAAATAAATAAAATACTTACTTACAAATACTTTTCAATGTAGAAATTACAATTATTTAATAAAAAACGACAAATTACCAATTTTTGTTTGGATAATTAATTTTTGTTACACAAGATATATTTGTATCACTAGATATATCTCCTTGTAACAAGTTAGAGTTAGAGCTTTTAGAGTTTTGTTTGTAAGTCCGGAAGTTCGTAAGTCAGGAGTTGATAAGTTGGCGAATACCTGTACTGTCATTATATTGTTTTTAATCTATTTATTCATCATATATTTATTTTTGTCATATTTGTAAATATTATTTATTTACTAATTTGATATATTTATTACTAATATGCGTTGTTATAGTTATATAGTTGTTTTTAATTCAATTAAACATTTGTTTTTGTAATATTTGTAAATAAATATTAAACTTTTCATTGAAATTGCGGACAAACCTATAACAACAATTATTTCTATGATTTACATTTCATACTTTTCCCTTTGTGATTATTATTGTAATTGTATAAATATTGTTATAATAATAGTATTATAAACAAATAATTAAAATTTCGTACGAAAATTGAATACGAACAGACATCGAAAACTAATTGAAAAATTAACAACAACAAAAAAAAGTCCATACGAAGTTTATATCGCCATGACAAAAGACATGAATAAATCAGCGGTTTTAATTAAACTTTGCATAAAGACGGGTAAGGAAAGCTGAATAATTCATGAGTCACTATTAAAATCGTATTCCTGTGCACTTTCTTTTCAGTTTATTGTGTACGTGTGTGTGCTATACTATTTGTTTTTTCCCCTTGTTATTCCCTTCCCAGTCGTCTCGATCGCAAATCCTCGCCCTTTTAAATTTACCTCGCAATTTATATGTATAATTTCGCCCACAAAAAAATTATTTCACCGAATACGAGAGCAAAAGTTTAATTCCCTTGCAGATTTATTTCTTCACAACTTTAAGGAGTTTTCTTCATTGTAGTCATCTTGTTATTTGTTCCGTATCCGGTTTAGTGCGCAGGTAAAGCAATATTTTATCCCGCTTTTGTTACAGACCGCAGAAAACAAAAGACGCGAAAGCATTCATCAAAATGAAGCTTACTTTGCTTAAACAACAAAAAATATACAGACTTGGAATTGAATTGAATATATTTCGGTGAAACACAGCGAAAAATTAATTGATTTCACGCAAGAAGAGATGTAAAAAAGTGTAAATTAAAAAATAACATGCGGCGCGCTGAAATATCTCTGGTGCAGAAATTTATATACGAATTACACATGAATAATTTGCGACTTCCTGGCGCAATTCGTTTCGCTACTCGCTGTTTTATTGCATTTATTTCGCGCTCCCATTTCTTCCTGCTACGTTCTATATTTATTTTTTTCTTGTAGGATGAATTTCAGGAGGAAAATATTGCAAAGACTTTGCTCTGCACTTTTTCTAAATTTGTTTGTTTGTTTTCCCTGGTCGGTTTTCCGTAATCCTTTGAGAGCGTCCGGGATATTTAAATGCGCCAGATAAAGGATAATTTACGGCGATATTAAATAAACTTCGCATACATTAGCATTGCCTACACAAGCTTTAATCTATTCATCCTTAGTTGCAAAAGCGCCCCTGCAAGGACCAATTAATATTAGATTACATCGGACGCTACTTTCTTGCATTCCTTCGCGGTAAATTTAAATTGCCCCCAAACTCTTCTTTGCTGAATTTGCCCGTTCAAAGCTCAGAACTTTTATTTACTCTTCTTTTTCTTGGAAATAAATAAGCCTTATTAAATACTCACAGTCGATGCTTCATTTAAATCCTTCCTCTTCTAATTAGGATCTTAGCAAAGTGAAAGGGACTTTAACTTAGAATTTTTACATAATTTATTTAATCTTTGATTTTAAAAGCTAGTAGTTTCCTGTTTATGATTCAAGTTCCATTATGTAATTATCATGCGTGGTAATCCTGAAATTAAATAAAACGTGAACATACTGCATTTTCGACTTTGACATTTTTGACAGCTCGTAGCAGACTCAATAGAAAGGACATGTATTTATCTCTAATTTGAATGTTTCGTTATCTAATTACCATGTGTGGTTGTTTATTAATTCAAGAAATAGTGAATAAAATATTAAGATTAACCATTAAGTTGGTTAAATGATGGAACTAATCGAATGTAATCTTAGTAGTTTTTCTTGATGATGAATGGAAGGAATTCATCATGGTGTTCAAGGAAACAAATAATAATTAACGGTAAGGAAGATATATGAAAAGGACCGGCATTCATCAAGAGGTTGATGGTCTTCTGTCGGTTGGAAACGGGAGAAGCGCCAGTAAATGTATAAGAAGGCAGCAAAAAAAAAACACAGGAAGAAACAGCATTTTTCTTAACCACCGGACCGTATAAATTACAGTTAGTGATTTTTTTCCCCTCCGTTCTTGGTTTATTTCCTAACTGATGGATTTATTATGGTGCTTTTGCTGGATATAATAGTAAACATTATTATAGTAAGAACTAATTAATTTAGTTAATGTAAACATTTAGTTAAAGATATAATGTGTTTCTACCCTCTAATAAGCGTGTTTATTAAATCCTTTACAGTTATGTAAATATGGTATTATATTCAGAAGTAGTAGGTCTATTCAACTTGGAAAATTGTGGATTCGCCGGGGTTTATATTTCATTCAGTTATGTAAGATGAGTTTGTTGAATTTGTTTAAGGATTTTCATTATTATAATTGTTATGTCTCACCCATCCAAAAATAACTTAAGCAAATATTGCTTAACTTTAATTGGATGAGAACTACTGTTAAATAAATATTTTATTTAATGAAAAACAACAATTCGATATACATATAAAGATAATGTAGTGATTTTATTATTTTTTTTATGAATATCTAAAAAATATCTTCGACGAATATTGCTTAACTTTATGACACATTTATAAATATCAATAGATGCACCGGGTACATCATTCATCATTTATCTTCAATATTTTTCAATAATAATCTTGAATTTCTTAAAAGGATTACTTAAAATCATTACTGTTATGTTCATTATTGCAATCAAACTTAATAATGCAATAATTCTCTTAATTAATCTCAGTAAATGCCTCACCCATTCAAAAATATTTTTAGCAAATATTGCTTAACTTTGTGTGAAATTCAATGGATGCCAATCATTATTTTAAAATGTAGATGCGCCTTCAACATTTCTCAATAAGAAAACAGTTTTTCAATTTCTGAAGACGATTTTCATGTCATTGAAGTACTTCAGTCATGTGAATATAGAAGATATGAACATTTATCCATTCTCATGGAAAAAGTCTCAATTATTATGTCACTCTTCGAAATATCATTTTAAATATAAACTTAACTGCATAACTGCTTGAAGCATTCCCAATAACTGCTAAACAAATAATTATAGCAATATCTCGCATAGTGCGGGTAATCAATTCCACCAATATTTCGTACTGTATGAAACAGGACTAATCCAGGGCTTTAAAACAACATAAAAATGAGTAACCGAAAGAGACTTGATTCTTTTATTTTGCTAAATTTAGTTTATTTTGAAATTATTAAACCGTACTTTAGTGAACCCGCACAGATTAAAACCGCACTATGCAAGGTGTGGAATATATATTACTTTGATTTACATTTTCAAGACTTTAACATTATGCGAATACATATTTTTTGAAGATTTGTTACTATATCATTCCCACTTTACAAATATTTTGTTCTTTTTCATTAAGTGTCCTATCAAAGTATTATAATAGTGAATATTACATAACTTCTATATATTTTATTAAATATTCACAAAAGTTGTAAAAGATATACATATGTTAATGAAAATTGGTAATTTGCGTTTATTTTTTTTCTCACTTAGTCATAAAAAATTGCAAAGAAAAAAAAAATTTCTTAAATTTGTTACAAGAATATTTACAACTTTAACTTGAACATTATGAAAATTTATAAGATTTTTAAAATTTATATCAAATCATACCCATCCTATTAGTAGTAATTATTACATCATGTTTCGAACTATTAGTGTAAATATTACACAACTTTTATATATTTATTTAAACCTTAAGAAAATTACTTAAAAATATAGTGGAACCTCGCTTAACGAGTTTAATCCGTTCCAAAATTTCCGGATTTTTACTCGTATAGTGAAACATATTCAAAAATACACATAATATGTGTACACAAGTTTTAAAAATTATGCAGCAGGCGCACAATCCGGGACTCATCGTCACTCGTTATGCAAAAAATCTTACAATTCATTTTGCTAGTTATGCGAGGTTCCACTGTAATTAAATTTAAATGAAAATTGAAAATTGGTGAATGCGCCAGGTTAAAATTATTTCTCGCATCTACGCCTTCAAAATTTATCAATAGAAAAATTATTTATTAGATTTTGTTGAAAGAAAATTTACAGCTTTGACTTGAACATTGTGAGAATATATAAAATTTTGAAGATTTATTACATACCCATTTTTCTATTATTCTATTCTCATTCTATTAGTACCAATTATTACATCAAGCTTCGAACTATTATTATCATAAATATTATACAACTTCTATACATTTATTTAAACCTTATGAAAAGTAGTTAAAAATAATTGTATTAGAATGAAAAACCTCACGCCTTCAAAAATTTCAATTTTTTTTTTACTAAATTGAAAGATTCTTTACAAATTTGACTTAGAATTGATTGTGTAAGATTTTTAATTGTTACTGTATCAAAATATATCCACTTTACCATTATTATATTCTCATTCAATTAGTACCAATTATTATGTCACGCTTCGATAGTATAAGTAAACATTACATAACTTGTATACACTTTGAAACATTCCGAATAATTGTTAATAAAAATTGAAAATTTGTGGATGAGCCGGGTTCATTATTTTTTCTCATATTTATATTGATATCACGCTTTGAAAATATTGTTTACGAAATTAACTTCTGTACATTTTTTAAACATTTTCAATCGTTGCAAAACTAAAATATATATTATGAAAGAGAATTGTAAATTTTGTAATAAAAAATATATATTAAATTTGTAAAATAATTTTTACTGCTATCACTTTTATTATATATTTTTTTAAGACTTGTTACTGCATCAAATCATTTACTATTATTCTATTCCCATTCCATTAATCCTAATTATTACGTCGTGCTTTGAAATATCGTAAGTATTACAAAACTTCTATACATTTTTTTTTAACATTCGAAGAATTGCAAATTTGTGAATGACTTGACGCCCATTTTCGATAAAAATCAAATAGCTAACAGATTTCCCATCCCATTTTTTTCTCTTTCATTCCTGCGAAAATGATAGCGATGCATGTATATATCTATACTCTTTTTTTTGTGCAGACTCGACGTTATAAATTCAAACTTTTCAGCCGTGACGCAAATCTTGTTTCAGCAAAACCGCTGAAAATAGCTGTACGCCGACTACGTTTATGTACACATCCTGCGGCCCATCCTTCGTCAGAGATAAGCTCGTACCTCTCTCACTCTCTCTCTCTCTATCTATCCATACGCTTCTCTGATCCGTATTTTTCAGCACGTCGATTATCGATCTGCAATCCCTCAATAAAAAAAAAACCTGAAGTGCAGCCGTCGTTTACCAAACATGTGCTTCGATGCGAACCCACTGGCCATTCAAAACTACTGATCCTAGCTAGGATAAACAAGCAAACCGGATCCAATACTTGTTTCATCAAGAATCATAATCCTTCGTTTAATTGCCAAACCCAAACACAACAAGTAATTGCGCACATATTGGATATTGTTATTATTAGTATTGTTGTTCGGAATGTTGTTTGCGTTCGGCTTTCAATATAGTTGCAAATCGAATGGATAATAATTTAATTATACAATTTCGCTAATCCATAATTTAATCATAATCGATTTATAATTAGTGAAATTTTCATTTATAATTATAATATTTGATGTTCTAAATACATTCAATACCTGACTTAACATACTGATTTTTTTTAAAGGATAACAGAATATAAAACTTGTACAATTTTCACAAACATTTCTCATTCATGTTAAATAAATTTCAATTAATGATGATTTCAAAACTTATATAAATGGAATTACATAATTTTATTTATAATGATTAATAACCAAATTACAATTAAAATGTGTACAAATTAAATTACATCATTTTTTAGTGATTATTTCTTTATTATCTAATAATTACATCATTTAAATGAAAAGTTCTGTTGTATTTTTTTTTAATGAAGTATATGAGGAGTTACGAGTAGAATTGTATATAACAATAACAACGTCTGAGGCGGGAAACTTTTGAATTAAAAACTTTAATCCCCTGTCGGATTGGGCCGTCTGGGGTTGGAAATAAAAGACTATTTTCGAAAGTAAGAAACTCCATCGAAGATTACAGTCATAAAGAACGTGTCGTCTTATAACTTATAATGAACGAAGCAAAGAAAATTTTATATCCGAACAATAAACAAATCTATTACTTTCTTCAATTATTGATGTATAATTATTATAGTAAATTTATTTACACTATAATATGTTTTTTTTAGAATTTATTTGTAAATAAAAAAAATTAGTTTGTTTTGAAATTTTCAAACTGGGCTGATCGAAGCCGTACTATACGAGGTATTGATGAACATCTTATTAACCTGCTTTATAAATTAAAAAGAAAAATTTGTACAAAGATCTAAGATGAGCATTCCTTCCAATTCTGTCTATACAATAATCCATCTTATAGTGCGGGTAATCGTTTCTTCCAAACCGAACTGTTTGATACTCTCTGAAACTGTTTGAAATGTTCAAAGTTATATTTTGCTTCGAATCCGGACTAATCGTAGCCGCACTATGCGAGATTATCGTATTGATCTGCTTTATAAATGAAGAAGAAAAAAAATATTTGTATTTGTTATAACTTCTAAGATAAAAAATATTATTTGCACTTTCCCTAATAGTGCGGGTAATCGTTTCAATAAAACCGGACTGTTTGAAACTCTCTGAAAATGTTTGAAATATTCAAAGCTATAGATTATGATCTGCTTATAATTGAAGAAGAAAAAAATACTTGTATTTGTTATAAGTTCTAAGATGCAAAATATTATTTCTTTCCAATTTTGTCTATACAGCAATACCTCGCATAGTGCGGGTAATATTTTCATCCAAACCGGACTGTTTGAAACTCTCTGAAACTGTTTGAAATATTTAAAGCTATAGTTCGCTTTGAAACCGAACTAATCGAAGCCGCACTAAGCGAGATTATCATATTGATCTGGTATATAATATTTGTATTTGTTATAAGTTCTGAGATGAAAAATATTATTTCCTTCCAATTTTGCCTATACAGCAATACTTCGCATAGTTCACTATTATCTCAGACTGTTTAAAAATCTCTGAAACTGTTTGAAATATTCAAAGTGGACAATATTCAAACCGGTGTATGATAGGTATTACTTATCTTAATTGTCAAATATTAAATTATATTTCATTAAAAAAAAAATATTTAAAATAAATTTGAAATTTGATAAAAAAAACACAATTTTCTACACACATTTTTTTTTTATTAAGAGAAAAAAGTGTATTAGTTATTTAAATTGAACAAACTTATTAAGAATAATTTAATAAATACTAAAATTATAATGAGATGAATACAACTTATTTACAAATAAACAATTTTGTATAAATATAAAAATTAATCATCAAAAAGTAATAGTAAAGTTGATATATTTTATGGATTTCAATAGAGAACTAGAGTTGTAAATAAAGACTTTAGTGGAAGGAATGATAAAAATATAACTTAAATAAATATGCAAGAAAATATAAAATTAAGGAAAATTTTACAAAAAGATTTAACTTTTTATTCAGACTTGCATGTATGTAATTATACAAGGATACTGTTGGATAAGTAATTGGCCAAGTAATTTTATAATACTGAGGTATTCGCATTACACTAATTGGCACATCAACTAACAATTAACATTAAATTATTATAGTGTTAAGTTTTACTAACTCATGAAAAAAAAATGTAAATGTAGAAATAAAGTTATCAGAAAATGTTTAGAGATATATGCAATCAACTATTAAAGGATTATGTTGGGTTTAATATTGTTAAGTAATTACATAATCTCAGGATATATGCACTATACACTAATTGGCAGATTAATTATTAATTAATATTCGATTACTATACTACAGAGTTGCGCAACTATTGAAAAAATTATAAATGTAAATAAAGTTTCTATAAAATATAATATTATTAAACTGGATTTAGTTTACCTAATTTCATATTTAATTGTATGTTTAGACACGCATGTAATCAATTATTGAAGGATAATAATTATAGAATATAATATTGTTAAGTAATTACATAACATGGAGATATTTGCACCATACAATAATTAATAACACATTAATTAATATTATATTATGAAAAATCATTGAAAACTAATGAACGTTGGTTTACATAGAAATTTTGTAAATTATAACTTTAACAAAAAAAATAAGAGAAATGAAGTATCTTGACTTTTTTTAACGTCACAGATTTATTTCTACATTCATTTAGTTGTTTTTTTAACTTATTGGTAAGATTAGAACCTGTCACCCTTCGTATCAGATTTTGTGATTATTGTTATCTTCGTTGGAAAATCAATTTGATTTATATTCAATTAATTTTTAAACCATTACAAATATCTTCAGATCATGATATTTGTAATAGTTTAAATAAATTTATATAAATATGGTTATAATAAAATTGCTATAATTTTTAATTAATATCTAATTGTTTCTTTATTGAAAGATTAATTGGTTCTGTTTTCAATCAACTATTAAATAACTAATGTAATAAAAGACAACGTTGAGGGATAAATATCACTTTTAATTAATTTCTCACTGACTTCTTCGAAAGATTGTTTTCTATTAGATCTTTCATATTATGATGGTTTAATTATATTGGTAAAAGGTGTCCCAAAATAAACTGATAATTTATTTTTTTTTAACAAAACACATTTTTTATTTCATAATTGATAATATTTTTGCTTTATTTGACATGGAGGTTACGTGTGATAGAAAACATCTGACAAATGAAATTTTCCATTACATGTTGACATAATTCCAATGAAATTTCGGCAGTATTGCGTTGTTCGATAGTGTACTTTTCCATAACTTAAGGTAAATTTAAAATGTCAGTTCTTTTTGGGACACACTTTATTATAGGAAAATAAAATTAACAACATTTGGAATTGCTGTATGAATATTAAAAGAAAATGAAATTACTAATAATCACTTTACTTCTCAATAGATTTGAAATAAGTAAGGATATGATAAAACAAATAATGTTGCTTAATAAATATCACATTTTATTAATATCTCATCGTTTCTTTATTGAAAGATTTTAATTAGTTCTGTTTTCAATCAACTATTATATAACTAATGTAATAGAAGACAACGTTGAGGGACAAATAACACTTTTAATTAATTTTTCACTGACTTCTTCGTAAGATCAATTTTGTTTTCTATTATGATGGTTTCAATACATTGGTAAAAGGTGTCACAAAATAAACTGATATTTTATTTTTTTAATAAAACACATTTTCTATTTCACAATATGTTTGCTTTATTAGATAGTAGAGACATGGAGGTTACGTGTGATTGAAAAAAATCTGACAAATGTTAGCATTCACTTTTTTGATAAAATTGTCCATTACATGTTCATATATTTCCAATGAAATATCGGAAGTATTGCTTTGTTCGATTTTGTACTTTTCCATAACTTAACCTCAATATTCACTAATGATAGTATATGAAAGTCTCTACTCTAGTTTTACCGCGAAAAAAATAGCAGCAAATTCAAAATGTAATTTCTATTTGAGACACACAAAATGAAATTTTGGAATTGCGGTATTATCCATCGTTGATTTATTGGATACGCGCATCGTACATGACGAAGTTATTAATTACACTAATAATTAGGCAATCCAATTGGTCGCACATCAAAGTGGGTCTTGTGGATCCGGGCCATGATCCTCATCCTAGCGCAGGATGTTCGGACCTCACGTAGCATGAGGCAACATTTGGGAATGTTCTGAACGGCCGCAAAACTGATCTGCACGATCGCCGATTCAATTATGTTCCTCTACCCAGATTGCGTGCATTGTTATCTTCCGCTTTGGATGCGGGACACTTGCACCAGATAAAACTAGATAAAACTGTCCCAAACACCCTCCACCTCTTTCGATTCACCAATAAATCTGACCCGAAAACCTACTGCGATACGGATAATTTAACAATTTGCCGCCGGTTGTTCCGATAGGTCTATCAGACGTGGAAACGACCATCTCTGAATATACTCAAACACATTTTGCGGCGGCCAGGATAAATTTTTCCAACCCCTCCCATCGACATCCATTTTCATTACGGAATCCAATTTTACGGCCGCAATTTATAGTCTCGTTTCGCCATTGGCTTCCCCGTATTAAGTTGCAACCATTAATTTTCTTATTATATATTTGCATCTTCTTCTCCCATCAAATCCTTTCATCTCGCATATTTTTCATACACACTAATTGATTAATGTTACTTTATTAAAAAATCACTGAAAACTGACGAGAAAATTAATTGGATCAAAGATAGATTAACAAAAAAAGCTTTTCAATTTTAATTAATATAATCCAGGAATTCAATCTTCGATGCAGATGAAACACGAGAGATAAAGAGAGTTTTAAACGAGGGATTAAATTAATTAGGAGATTTAAAAATTAAAGTATAAGTTGCACTTGAGACCAGGATTTTCAGTTCTCAAAAGTTATTTAAAACCTTTACGAGCCAGAAATATTCTAAGAAACAGGAGTAACTGAAAAAAGAAGGTGCATTTGTAAGGAAGATGCTAATATTTACACGCTGAAATAACAAGACGATTGTCGCTGTTTAATTAAATTCCGAGGCCTGTGTTTGCGTCGGATAATTAGCATTTGTTGCTTATATAAACACCCACACGTACGGCTCGGCTCGCACGCTCCGCAACTTAGGCTATTTACTTAATCATCAAACATTTGCTAAGCACTGTTTTATTTAAAGTAGATTTAATTATAATTTGTAAATAGCAATTTCTTATATATATTTAAAGATACATATTTTTTGTTTATATTTACTACACTAAGAAACAGATTTAAATTTTGCGCCCTTTTTATTTATCAGTTTGACAGTTGTGACAATTTATATATTTTAAACTAGCATTGAGCATTCTGAATAGAGTACATCTAGTATTCAAAATATTAGATAAAGTAAAAAGTTCTGAGCGTTTTTCGTTAGATGACTTTAGTGAGCCATATCTCGCGATGTATACGTTGCATCTTGTCATTATATACTGGGACTTAAGGCAAAAAACTCTTTAAAAAAAGTTCTTTGACCGTTATGTGTTTAGTGGATCCAGTTGTGTGTTAGAGCGTTCCAAAATTGAGGTAAAAAAAAAGAGAAAATTCGATACATTCTTCAGTACCAGTGTGACCAAGGGGAAAAACGGAGCAGGCGGCCAAAAAATTGTATTGTTTATGCGTTGGTTCCAACGCTTCCGTTCTGGTAATATGGACGTCGAACACTTATTCCATTGCCCAGGAACTGCAGATTTTCCAGAAAACCGTTTGGAAGCATTTGCATAAGGCTGGTCTCAAGAAGAAGCTCGATGTATGGGACAAAACGCTCAGAACTTTTTACTTCACCCAATATAATGCTGTAATTATCCTTAAAGCATGATGTACATTTTGTAATAACTAATTTTGTTATTTTAATAGTTTCAATATACTTTGAGGACAATTAAACAAACCAAAAATTTAAATTATTTGATAATAATTGATAATAAGTAATTTCAATATACACTATTTCTCCAAGTATAAGATGCACAATAATTTTGTAGCTAGAAATTTGAAAAAGAAGGTATTACATACATTTTGATAACTTTAGCTTTTCCACTGTATAGACGCACCCAGTTTTTAGACTGTCGTGGCCGACAATTTTATTATCATCTATTGTATTATTATGTTAGCTCTATCATTTTCCTCTTATTCTGAAGAACGGCTATACATTAAATCGTATAGTTGCGTCTACTTTATCAATACTCTTACTTAATAATCTATGAGATCAACACTTGTATATATGACTTCTTAATAAATCAATCATATACAACAAAACTAATTAACTTAATATCAATAAGACTCCACAACGACTTAACTATGCAGTGTTAAGAGATTTCTTAATCCCGGGACACGACAAGATCACTTTTTTTTTTTCAAAAAATGGTTCGTTTTGTACTTGGGTAAATATGGAAATCAGTATTATAAGTAAACTTATTTTAAACTAGTTTTAAAAAATTTAAATTTCGCATAACTAGTTGCGAGATAATAACACCAATATAATGTTATTATTCTTGAAGCATGATAAAACATGGTGTTGTTTAAATGGTTTGATAAATTTAGATTTTACATCAAGTATTGGGCATTTCGAATTACTTAAAACTAGATTTGATATTTCAATGGTTTTATTATCCTTTAAGGTGATAAAATAAGGAGTAGTTTTATAAGTTTAAGTTACTCTAATGGTTTCATCCTTTGAGCATCTTGTATTGGAACTAGTTTTGTTATTCTAATGGTTTCATTATTTATTCAGAATAAATTAAGGTATTATTTATATCAGGGGTCCAAAACCCTATACAGGCGGGCACTATGGCACCGTTTCTGCATAATGTGTTTTACTGACTATGTCCAACTATAAATTTACCTTGAAAAAATAAATGGTGCCCGCCGCCCGACCCCGACTTTTTTGCACCTAGAATGTGCTCTTGGGTGCAAAAAGGTTGGGGACCCCTGATCTACATAATCAGCAGTATTGAAATTTACAAATTTCGTTATATTTACTAAACATAATTATAATTTAAACTTGTTTTAAACTAATATTAAGAATTTTAAATTTTTCTGAATTAGTTCTGAAATTATAATGGTTTCAATATTCTTATAGTAAAAGGACACAAATGATTAAATTGTTTGGAAACTTTTGATTCTATGATAAAAAAATACAATAAGTATTTATATGAACAGATTAATAAATACAATTCGTTACTTTTAAGAATTTATTTAACTTTTATGAGTTATTTTTGTTATTTAATAATATTTATTGGCCCATTTAAGACCAAAGGACTTTCATGAATTATAGAAATGAAATTTTGAAGATTTCATATGCTAGAATACTAGAAAAAAAATATAATCTTATTACAAGTCTTTATTACTTTTTTATAAACATAATATAAGATCGTTAATTTAAGTACTATTTTTTAAATTAAATATTAATAAATTTTATTCTTCTGTTAAATTCATTTAACAAATCTACAAAATTCGACAGGCTTTAACATACATTATTTACATATAATTATATAGTAATTATTATATTATAACTTTGTTATTAAATACTCATATTCAAATATTAATGTTTTAATATATTTGAAATTAATTTACATCAAAAATTACACAAATGCGTTGAAACAAATTGAAATTAATTGCTTGCATCAAATATTAATTATATATTTTTTTTTGTACCAGAATTAATTATAAATGGAAAAAATAATGTATATAAAAAATAATACCATAAAATGAAAATTAAGACACAAAATTATTTATCTTTTTGTGCGGTTTATTTTTTGTATGTATTTAGTTACTCAATTAGTCCGGTTTGAAACAGTCCGGGATATTGACGTTTTCCGTACTATGCGCGATATTGATTGCTGTATTTTTTAACTATTTAATTTTGTGTATAAAATATTGTTCTCGTATCAAAATAAAATGAAAATAAAAATTTCAATTCAATAAATAATCAAAATCTGATAACAATAATTACATTTAAAAAAAAATACATTTTATAGGTATAAAATGTATATTGACAATAACACACCAAAGTTAGAGAGGTAACAGGTGAAAAAAAGTTTTAAATTATTGTGAATTCTGCATGAGAAAATTGTTCTCGTATTGAAATAAAAGTAGAAACAGCGCGTTTGTTGTTGAATAATAAAAAAAAAGTGAATTAAAATCAATAAATTTCAAAAGCGGCCGCGGGGGAATCAATGTTAGTTGCCTGAAATAAAAAAAAATATGTGAAGCTGTAAATGTAGGTTACAGCGTTCTGACGTTGATACAGGGCGACTGGATTCTGTGAAAATGTGATGACAGCAGTAGTAAAAAAAAGTAATAGTTATGTAGGAATATTACAATTTAGTGTACTACTACTAAAAATATTGATATTTATTACTGAATTCATGAAATTTATTTAAAATTATAGTTTCAAAATATATCTTTTGCTGTTGAATTTTGCTTTATTTAAATTTGTGAATCGAAATACAGCAATACCTCGTATAGTGCGGATTCACTAAAATCTGTTATGAAAATTTCAAAACAACTTAAATTTTAATTCAATATAAATTAAATATCTTTTGCACTGTTTATTTTTATTCTCATTTGATGTCCTCGATTAGTCCGGTTTCAAACAGACTGTAATATATGCAGAACTCGTATTATGCGAGGTATTTCTTTACAAACAAATAGTATTAATATAATTAATCATTATTATAGAAACATTGAAGAAATTATATAAAATATTTAAAGAAAAATAATGTGATTTTTTCTTAAAATCTTTAATTTTACATTTTTTTATTGTAATATGTAATAGAAATATTGCAGAAATTTTAAAATTACATAAATATTCAAAGAAAACTTATGTTTTTTCCCCAAAAATCTTTAATATTACATTTTTTATTGTTATATGTTATATATAAATATTGCAAAAATTAGATAAATATTCTAAGAAAAATAATGTAAGTTTTCCCCTAAAATCTTTAATTTTACATTTTTATTGTAAAATGTAATAGAAATAGTATAGAAATTATAAAATTACATAATTACTTAAAGAAAAATATTTTTTTTTCACTAAAATCTTTAATTTTACATTTTTTATTGTAACATGTAGCCAAAAGTAAAAAAAAATAATTTTAATTTTACTGATAAAACAATGTTTTTTAATACTAGATGAAAATATATATAAGTATAATAAAATATGCGTTTGTTATTGAAAAAAATAGAAATTTGTATATTGAATGTAACGTGTAGATAAAATATTTAAGGAAATGATTCGGACTTGCAAAGCAGATGTAGTCGTTTCCGTTATTGTTTCGAGTTGGTTGTAAGTTCGACGGAACTGTAAGTGCATATGCTGCGTCTAATCCATAATTCATATTCGATCGTCTGGGAAGGATCAAGTTGTGATGTTGGAGATGCTGCATTATAAACACATTCGCTTCCTCGAGGAAACCAACCATCCCATCACATCCCACCACCATCCACTCTCGCCGCGAATATAAATTCAACCAGAATGTTTGGTGGTGAATAATATCAAGCCGCAAGGCGATGTTGGTAGGTGCATTGCAGGCACCTGAACCAAGTAAGCTTGTAGTACACGCACGCAGCTCAACCGAGCAAAACGCTCCCTTAATGCGCCCTAATTAAATATGACGGATTATCTCTTTAACTACTGTTCCACATCCCACCCGAAGCGCGCTCGAGTTTTAACGGCAATTTCATTACAGAAACTACATAAATGCATGTACCGCATTCGCACCAACTCCAATAACTAGAAATTGCACGACATGTACATAATTATTTTTATAACATTTCATACACAGTTTTCAAATGCTCTCAATATTCCAAAAACTAGTTTACACTTACTTTTTTCATGTATATTACACTTCTTTCTTTCCATATCAATAATATAATTTATAAATTACCTAGCACAGTTCCATCCGCATTGTTTAAAACCGGACTAATCGAGTAACTAAATAAAATAGACATAAACAGCACAATAACAACATTAGTAGTATATTTTTAGAATTTAGTCTGTTTTAACATTTTCAAATCGCCCTATAGTATGAAGTATTGCTACATTAAAACAGATTTATCATAAATCCTAAAACAAATCAGAACAGCAAATTTACAAGATTGTGGCTTTTTCTTTAGTATGAAATAATCTTTCATTAACCCCTTAAGCGGTTTGATGCATTTTATGAAGTGTCGGTAGCGTATATATTCGTCATAATAATTAAGATCATGTAAATTCATAGTGCGGATATATACGTCATAAGCGCTACGCAATGCAAAATATCATGACGAATATATACGACATAATCACTTAAGGGGTTAATAATAATAACAAACACAGTTAGACCTAAAGAAACATTTCTTTTACGTACAGATATTTTTTTTTAATGAAAGTAAGTTATTTTTATTAGATAATAGCAATTGCAATCATATTTTAATAAGGATTTATCTTAAAGTCTAAACAATCTAAAAAAATACTTTATATAGTTTATTTTCCTGTAAAAAATGATCTATGAATTATTAATTTCAATTTTCTGATCTATATACATTTATTCATGAATATAACAAATGAAAACACTTTTTTTTGTAAATTATTATACGAGTTGCAAGTCGATTTTATAAGTAAAAATAAGTCGAAGTAGGTTGTATTATTTTCTATACATCGATGAATATTAATCACAGATCTATTAGAATAGATGACAGCACATTGCAACAATTCGTTTTATTAAAAGAAATGCGGTTAATATTATTTTGGAATTCCCGTTGACTAATTATCAAAGATTGCTAAGAAAAAAAAAACAATAACATGTCAATATTATTATGTATTGTTATTAGATCATCAAAATGACGAATCAAACACAATTCAGATACATAACTTTATGAAATTATTTTATGTTTTACCAATTATTTTATTCTTTATTTTCATTGCACATAATAGAGCATATTTTATTGAGAAAAATGCAAAAAAAAACTTCTCCAAAAAAACTAATTTCATCATCTGAATTAAGTAGCCAAAATTCTTCACTATAAGTACTATACTATATAAGTTTATATAAGCTAAATACTATTTGTTAACTCGTTTGAGTTAATTTTCATAATTATTGCCAATCACTTTATTATATATATATCTCGCAAAGTGCGGCTTCGATTAGTCCGGTTTGGAAATTTCAAAACAAATTAAATTTTCATTGCACATAACAGAATATTAACTGTTTTTGGAGAAAATTGCAAAAAAAAGTTTGTTATACAAAAAAATGCTAATTTCTACTGCCACTCATTTCTATATTTTCATCATCTGAAATAAGTAGCCAATCTCCTTCACTGTACATGACAAGGGAAAAAATAACGTAGAATAAAAATATGTAGTATATTATATAAGTTTCATTTTCATTTGCACGACTTTAATCGGGTACGCTTCAATTCTTTTTTTATGTATATCTCGCATTGTGCGGCTTCGATTAGTCCGGATTTAATGAATTGCAGTTTGGTAATTTAAAAAAATATAGCTTAAAAATTAAAAAAAGTAAACAAGATTATTTTTATATTATATATACATTGAGGTTTTCCTTTATAAACGTTTTGATCGCTTTATAGACATCGATTAGTCCGGTTTCAAACCTCGCTTAACGAGCAAAATGAATTGTAAGAAAAATGACTTGCTTAACGAGCGACGTTTCGCATAACGAGTGACGATGAGAAAAGAAGTCCCGGATTGCGCGCCTGCTACATCATTTTTAAAATTTGTTTACACATGTTATTTTTGAATATGTTTCACTATACGAGTAAAAATCCGGAAATTTTGGAACGTATTAAACTCGTTAAGCGAGGTTCCAATGTAATGCTGTACTTGTTAGAAATTTGCTGGTTACATGCAAAATATGAATTTCCGAGCCGAGCCTGAATTGAATAACGCTGAATAGAAACGCATCCTTTCGTGAGGCGATGTTCTGCAGACACCTTTGATAATAATTATAGCTTATAACGCGGAATGATAAATAGCCTCGATATGCAGGATATTTATGAAGTGGCTTTGGTAATATCGGAAGCCACCGAGAATACTACTCCTGGTTAATAATAAAACGAATTAATTGCTAATGTGGATGGCAGCAGAGATTCACTGATTTATAATGCAACGATCGATCGCATCCATTTTCATTTGCGGATATATCGCATTACACGCAATTAGTAATGCCGCATCGCACGAATCCCTCGCAATCCCCACGAGTGTCTTGTATTTATTGCGGAAGCGATATTATTGGGATTTAGAACTTCTCACAGCAAGGTGGGTGGATCGGTGCAAGAAAGAGAAGAAGGTTATTTAAAATGCGAGATTCCACTAAAGCCTCGTATTTATTATAGTTTATTTGGGAAATCGAACGAATACAATTTTACACTGGATAAAAAATAAATTGTATTGTCATAATGCAATCTGATATGTGTAATAAAATAAAACGTAATAACTCTGAATTTTAAATTTTTGACAGCTTATATCAAGAGAACGTATTTACAGTACAAATCTACAAATATATTCATTGGAAAGGCTACAGTTTTATCTTATATTTGCATATATAGTGATCTAATTAGTAAGTAAATTTATCGAGTAATTAAATGAAACGTGAAGACATGACAAATAATCAAAGAAATTAATGAAAATAACGATTTTGATAGCGTATTACAAAAAAAACTGTAAACACTACAAATCTGCGAATAGGTTTATTGGAAAGGCTATATAGTATTATCATTATTTTTCATCGTATCTCAGCTATTAATTAATATTACGTAACAATTTCCATATCAAAACATATTATCATACTCTTTTCTATGATATAGTAATATATTTACAATATTTTACAGTTTTTTTAGATATTCAGAAAATAAAAAAAAATATTGATAAAATAAATTTATTTTTAAATTTGAAAATTTATATAATACCTCAATTTCGATCATTATATGTATGAGAAAATGTAAATGTTTTTATTATTTATATTTTATACACTTATTATATAATTTTTTTGAGCGAAATTACTAAAACTTGAAAATAATTAGAATAACGTTTTTGACAGCAAGAGAAATGTCAATACTACACATCTGAAAGTAAATTCATTGGAAGGGCTATAGTTCTATCTTGTATTTGCATATATAGTGATCTAATTAGTAAGTCAAGTTATGGATTAAATAAAATTTGACGACACGACAAAAAAAAAATGAAAAAATCGTCGTATCTCAGTCATTAATTAAAATTACGTTACAATTTCTATATCAAAACATAATATAATAGTCTTTTTTATGTAATAAAGAAATCTTTACAGTTTTTTTTAGATATTTAGAAAACATCAAAAAAAATATTGATAAAATACTTTTAATTTAAATTTGAAAAATTATCTAATTTTTTAATTTAGATCATTTATGAGAAAATATAAATGTTCTGATTATTTATATTTTGTACACTTATTATACAAATTTTTTGAGAGAAATTACTAAACCTTGAAAATAATTATAAAAAAAAATAAGATTTAGAATAACGTTTTTGACAGCTTATAACAAGAGAAATGTAAACACTAAAAATCTGAAAGTAGTTTTACCTTCATTTTTATGTAAAATAATCAAAAGAGTATACGTAGTTATTGAGTAATTAAATATAACGTGAAGACATGTAAAACTAAAAGAAAAAATCGCCCTATTCCAGTCATTAATTAATATTATATAACAAATTTCATATAAATGGAATAACCTTTATGTAAACTCACCTTTATTATATATTAATAAAACATGTACAACGTATCAGTTTTTATATTATTAACAAAAAAAAATATAAAATTGATTAATATTTTTTTTATATATATTTTAGAGAGTAAAAAAAACTGAAAATAATTGAAAAAATGGAATGAAAACAGCGTGTATAAAATATGTATTCGTTGCTGTTCGATTTAATTGGTTTATTACTATTCATGCGTAAGAATCATCGATGTAAAATGTTACAATTTTGTATTTTCCATATGCACACATATAAATTTCATACGTTTCATGCGTCCAATTTAAATTTTCCCGTACGCACGAAAAATCATGTTCGACGAATCTAACTAATTTGGAGTTTTATGACTTCAAAGACTTTACAAACGTGGTCATTAAATTCATTGAAAATGAGAAAAACAAAGCAAAACATATGGAAATAATTAGGGTATGTCAGAGCTTTGGCTTTGTTTCATCAAAAACAGATGAGTAGAAATAATAGGATTTGTATTTTGTTAAGGAAATGACATGTTTCTATTGGGTTTAAACATGAGAAATTGTAATTAACAAAAGATTTGTACAATAAAATTATTGTTTTATTAGTAAAAAATGAACAGAAAAAAACAAATCTCATATATTATTTGATTAAACTTCTTAATTTTAAAGGAAAATTCAACAATAATTTATAAATTTTAATTTAAAATTATTTTTGTATAATAACATTAAAATGCGTGACATGTGGTCAAAATTAACCAAAACTTGGAAACTCTTAGAATTAGTTTACTTTCTAAAAATTTAAATAGTTTTATGTTTTATTTTTAATGTAGAATATCAGAACTATATCAAATATGTATGTTCAAGCAATTATTAAGACAGAACTGAAATTAAATTTTAAGAATTTCGTTAATTGAATTTAATATTTATATGATAATTAAAACGAAATTTTTGAATAATTTCTAGGCCAAAAAGTGTAGTAGGCCAAGAAAAAAAAATCGCAAAGGATAATGTTCCTTAGGGGAGCACTCGTCGCGCCCCTTCGCAATTATTTTCGCTCTTTTGGGAAGGGAGACCTGAAATGGCTTTATGGTTCTTTTCCACTCTCAGAAGGACGACTTGGGGATTGTCTGGTATTTTCTCGGATGATACAATAATATTTAATATCGGTAGCAGATGCTTCCTTTCTACACGTTTGAATATCTTAATTTGCTCCTAATAATAGCAATTACATAATAATTTCCAAGAAAAGATCAAGAGAGTTGGGATCAAATTATATAATATTCACATTATCATAGATTTCGCAGAATTAGATGTATTTTAGCAATCAATTAAAATGAAAAAATATTTCAATGTTTATTTTAAATATTAATAAAATTAAGGGCGGAAAAAAGTAATTAATAAAGATTTTAGTTTTTTTTTAAATATAATTTAACTTTTCATTCGAATTCTATTGTTTTTGAAAATATATATTGTAGTAAATTTAATTATTTGTTTAACTCTGATTAAAACGATTATTAAAACTTTCCTGCGATGAAACTGCACAATAAAAGCCCATTTGCTTCTGGGGATGCTTTGTAAATAGTTTTCGCGTAGCGCACAAGTGGAAACAAACTTAAATTAACTTTAATTTAAGGAATTTAATGATCCCGTTAAGAACTTATATGTAGTTTACGAACTGAACCGAACCTCACAAGATTAACTAGTTGCATACATTTACTGTAACCATACACGAATATTCATTTTAACCACTGTGGGAATACCGAAAGTTTTGTTATTATACAATCAAAATCCATCTAAAACATTAATTTTAACGTTAATTGATTTGTATTTTTCAATTATTGAAGATACAAATAGTTTATTTTTTTAATGAGAAGATTAAATAAATTTAATTCAGAAAAATCTGTCTTTAGTTTAATATAAGTTATTAATTTATCAGTATTTAAAATATAAACATCATTATGTCAAAACTTAACCTAACCTTTGGTGACAGCACTAAAATGTTCCACGTCATTCTCACATTTATATCAATATGTAACGCTGACAGCTGAAAGCACAAAGACCTAACCTAAAATGAAATTTAATGTAAAATATGTGAAAAGTGCGATTTGATAGTGACAATTTATTATTTGTACTAAACAAAATATTCATATAAACTTTACAGTTTACATTAATGGTCAGTGATGGTCATATTACAAATGGTCTGTAATTAATACAAAAACTGTAATTAGTTTAATGAAAATATTTGTAAATTAAAATTTTAATTATTAATTTCTAAGTATTTCAAATATGTTGTCAGTATTTGTAATGAAATTTTTAAACATAATGTCAAAAGTTAACCTAACTTAATTAGACAGTTCAAAAATCTAACCTAACAATAATAAAATGTTACACGTCATTTTGACATTTATGTCAATATATAATGTCATAAGTAGACAGCTGAAAGCTCAGCGATCTAAACCAAAATTACATTAAGACAAAAACTGTAAACAGTTTACATAAAATATTTGTAATTTAAAATATAAATTATCAATTTGTCAGTATTTCAAATAAAATTTCAATATAATGTCAAAAGTTAAGCTTAGGTTAGCTGACAGTTCGAAAAGTTAACATAATCTAAGTTAACAACTCAAAAAAACAACGTAAAAATAATAAAATGTGCAGACATTCTAATATTTATATATAATGTCACAAGTTGACAGCTAAAAACTCAAAGACCTAAATCACTGTTAAAAAAACTATCATGAATTTAATTAAAATATTTGTAATTTAATACACAAATTATTAATTTGTCAGGATTTATAATAAAATGTCATTATGTAATGGTATAAGTTAACCTAACCTATATATAATAAAATGTTCTATGTTATTCTAACATTTATATCAATATGTAATGTCATAAGTTGACAGCTGAAAGCTTAAAAACCTAAATAATTTGATAGCTCAAAGCTAACATAAAACAATAGTGTGTCAAGTCATTCTGTCATTTATGTCAATACTAACTTCATAAGTGGACAGCTGAAAGCTCAACTACTATTATACAAATCACTATTACAATAATTAATACAAAAACTATAATCAGTTCAATTAAAATATTTGTAATTTAAAATATAAATTATTAATTTATCAGTATTTCTAATAAAATTCCAATATGTAATGTCAAAAGTTAAGCTTAGGTTAGTTGACAGCTCGATAATGTCAAAAGTTAAGCTTAGGTTAGTTGACAGCTCGATAAGTTAACCTAATCTAAGTTGGCAACTCAAAAACATTACATAAAAATAGTAAAATGTACAATGACATTCTTAAATTTATATGTAATGTCATAAGAAGACAGTTAAAAACTCAAAAATTTAAATCACTATTACTATAATTATTACATAACTTGTCATGTATTAATTAAAATATTTGTAATTTTATATATAAATTATTAATTTGTCAGGATTTATAATAAAATGTCATTATGTAATGTCTTAAGTTAACCTAACCTAGACAGACAGCCAAAAAGCTTAGCCTAAATATAATGAAATGTTACACATCATTCTGGTATTTATGCCAATATGTTTGACAGCTCAAAACTAACATAAAAACAATGAAATGTGTCACGTCATTTTGACATTCATGTCAATATCTAATGTCATAAATAGACAGCTGTAAGCTCATCTACTTAAATCACTATTACATTAATTAATACAAAAACTGTAATTAGTTTAATTAAAATATTTGCAATTTAAAATAAAAATTATCAATTTGTCAGTATTTCAAATAAAATTTAATAAGTTAAGCTGAGAGCTCAAAAACATAACCTAAATATAATAAAATGTTCAACGTTATTTTGACATTTATGTCAACATGTAATGTCATAAGTTGACAGTTGAAAGCTCAAAGACCTAAGTAAATTGACAGCTCAAAACTAATATAAAAACAATGAAGTGTGTTGCATCATTTTGACATGTATATCAATATAGAATGTCGTAAGTTGACAGCTTAAGAGTCATAATTGACCAAAATAATGATATGAAGAGTAATTTTACTAAATACTTACCATTAATTAATGAAAATGTTGGCGTAATAATTGGAACAGTTCAAAATATTTGTTTTTTTTTTCATATAAATACAGATGTTCTTTATTCTTACTGTATAATTCGTGGTGAGTTTCAGACTTCTTACCTAAAACAAAGAGAAAAAAAGCGTTTTTAATATAATGCGATTTTCTGAAAGCATATGAAGTTGTACGTGTATGAAAATGGTAAAGCGTACGGAATTTATGTATGCAAATAAAGACGGAGTGTGTTCTAAAAATTAAATTCCCAGAAAATACACAGACACATATGAGTGATGTGTCTTCCTCCCCATTTAATGCTTTCATCCCTGATTAAAATTTGCGAACGTCACACGTATGCAAAAATCATAATTCTCGTATGGCGTCACATAAATATACAAAAACGAAGAGAGAGAAGGAGATAAAAAAAAACTATTTATTCATTCCTCCCATAACAATTTCATCCAACCCCGGCGGAGCTTCCACCGATATAAAATATGGACACGATTTCCACCGCATTTTATTATATTTTTTTTCTCCCTCTTCCACGTCTCTCTTTTTCCGGCGTGCATTATGCAGCGGCGAAACGCCTGGAAAAATATTAGCGTGAAAAATGATTATTGCTCGCTCGCAAATAATAAATATTATTACACACATACGCTCTGGCTTTGAGAATAGCGACTTAACTGCAACAAAACATGCGACGCTGGAGAGAATTGCGAATTGCTGGGAAAACGTGGCAAACGGAACTCATTGCTAGGCTCCCAACTTACTTCATCTCGTCAAGCCGAGTAATTGTTGGGTAATAGTTTTAATTGCGCGCTGCCGTCATTGTCGCGAGTATTATAATACGATTCGCGTTTAAGTAAACAGGCCTGAAGCGAGTTTCTTAAGATGAATCTATAGTAAATCTGGGATGCAGAGAAATGTGGAACAAAGGGCTTTAGTAGTACTTCACAGTTACGCATCTAACAAATTTCTTTCTTCGTGATCACCTGTCTAGTACATGTAAATTTATAAGTTAAGATTTAGGTTATATTTTGTTTGTAACTAAGTTAGATTATGTACAGTTACAATGGGTTAGGTACGATCTGATTTCATTGGCTTGAACTTAGATCAAGTCACATTAGGTTAGTTAAGGTTAGGTTAGATCAAGTTACATTGGGTTGGCTTACGTTAGGTTAGATCAAGTCACATTGGGTTGGCTTACGTTATGTAAGATCAAGTCACATTGGGTTAATTATGATTAGGTGATATCAAGTAATATTGAGTTAATTAAGGTTAGGTTAGATTAAGTCATATTGTGCTGGCTCACGTTAGGTTAGATCAACTCACATTGGGTTAATTAAGGATAGGTTAGATCAAGTTATATTCGATTGGCTTACATTAGGATAGATCAAATCACATTGGGTTAATTAAGGTTAGGTTAGATCAGGTTACATTGGATTGGCTTACATTATGTTAGATCAAGTCACAGTAGGTTCATTAAGGTTAGATTAGATAAACTTACATTAGGTTGGCTTACGTTAGGTTAGAACAGGTTACATTGTGTTGGCTTTCAGTAGGTTATATTATGTTGGTGAACGTTAAATAAGATTAGTTTATATCGATTATAAACCTAGTTAGATCAAGTTACAGTATTGCGAATGAAATTATATTATATTAGCTCAGGTAAGTTGCATTTGAATGACTTACATTCGAATAGATCAAGACACAATAAGTTAACTAAGATTAGATTAGATCAAGTTGCATTGAATTGTTTAAAATTAAGGTAGTTTAGGTTACATTGGATTAGTTTGCTAACAAAAACTACTAACTGTTTGATTGTTTTTCACAAAAGTATGTAAACTAATCAAATTCATTGAATGAAGAAAAAAAGAACTTTTTAACCTTATATACATAAATGAGATACTTTGTCGTGTACATTATTAAGAAACTCAGAGAAAACTTTATTTTTTCTATGTCGGACTAAATATAAGGGGAGGAAAGCTACTAAAGAGAAAATCAATATGGGATTCGAGCAGAGGGTAAGAAAACTATCAAAATGTAATAACATCGGGGGAGAAGCGGAAGTCAAGAGGAAATATGATTTCGAGCAGTTAGCTAACGACGCAATTGTCCTCATCTTTTCAAAGAAACTATTCAATATCAACTATCAACTTTCTATTAGAACATTATTATTTTCATTCAATTTTAAACATCTATATACAACAATACTCGACAAGTTACTTGTCAAGTACATGATTTTAAAACAAAATTTTACAAATATTCATACATTACAAAATTGGGATATGAGAACTTTATTAATGATTATTATGAGCTTTAATTAAACACCATAATACTAGACAAGTTACTTTCTGCTTTAAATAACTACACAAAATAATACTTGACAAGTAGATGTTTATAAAGCAAAACTCATTGTTAAATTTGATTTATTATTTGTTTAGTTTACAGATTTGGTTTGAAGCCTTAATAATTGTCAATTATTTGAGTAATTACTGATGATAAGTGCTTGTTAAAATCACAGCAAAACCCGCATGCTTCGTTTAAATCATTTAACAGCCATTAAATAAAATAAACAAGAGCACTCAACTATCCAATTGAATATAATACATAGAAAGTATAAAAACAATATATTGCTTTCTCTTACCTTAGTAAAATCTAATTGTCTGAAACATCTTTCAAAGTCCATTTTAAGTTTTACTTCTTTACCGTTCAATAGCAAATGATAAACTGTTACTATACGCGCTTCGTTACTCAAGTATCAGTTATTTCCAGTAAGTGATTCTTTGCGGTTCAAACAATTAATCACATTATGTAAACAAGAATATAAAATATGTATACAAAAAGTGAAACGTACAATAAATATTTAGAGAAAAGAAAATGTTAACATTCCTTTATTTAAATGATGTCTTTCTATTTGTTTATACACAAATTATGTTATATTTGCAAGTGAACGAAAGTAATTAGTTCAAGTTTTACTTTGACATGTGAACATTATATTAAATATTTATAACGCGGTACTCTCTTAATGTGATTTCTATATAACGCGGAACAAAAGTGAGACATACCCCCTATAACACGATTCTCTTATAACGCGGTTTCGAAATAATAGATCTTAATTAGCTCAAGAACTATTTCGGGAAAAGGCTTCAAAATCTAAAGTTTATTTCATTTATCCATGACATTAATTGATATATATGTGCCTGCATTTGATAAAGATTGGATTAACAGTTTTAATTTGAATGATGTCAAAATTAGGCAGATAATTAGAATTAGGTTTCTATAAAAGTAGGTATGAATTCATCTTATTTGTATTAATTCTGAGTTTCTTATAGCACGATTTCCATATAACTCTATTAATTGTTTTCTCAGAACGCGGTACGAATCGAATTTGTATTAAATTTGAATTTTTTATAATGCGGTTTTCATACAACACGGTACCAATTAATCGCATTATAGAGTACAAAGAGTTAAGTTAAGAACTTGTTGTCTTCAAAACTCAAATGAATTAAATATTTAATAAAAAAAATAACTTGAGAAATAAATTGTAAGTTTAATAATAGTTGGGGATGAGGAAATAAGGGATTGCGTTGTTCTTGTAGTTCACGAAAAACCAAATCTAAATAATTCAGTTACATTTTCCGTTCCGTCTAACAATAAACTAAATATTTATACGAGACCATTTGGATATTTTCTTTATTTTTAGTGCGCGGAGCAGAGCAAAGCGGATTTTACGATGAAGTGGGAGGATGTGGCATTTCCTCTAAATGCCATGCTAGTTCATCGAGTTTAACCTCGTAATCTTTGGAAGTTACATTATTAAAATTACCTAGTTAAATTATTACTTACAATTAGTCTAAATTACCATGATTTTCGTTGATTAATTAATTAAAATTTAAAAAAAGGATTTTCTTATAAGTTTGTTAGCTGTAAATAAATATAGTTTTCAATCACTTTATTTTTTTTATTATATAATTTTTATAGGCAACATGTTTTTAATGTTCAATTAATTTTATAAAAAAAAAATATTATTTTTGAAAATAAAAATATAAATAGTTTTAAATTGAAATTTGAGATAAATTACTTGTTTTCTTATACAAATCAACCCTTGAATAACACAGTTAATTGGATTCCTGCTTTCCAATACACCGTGTTATTCGATAGTCGAAATCAATATATAAATAAATATTACGTTCCAGATTTTTATTTGAAAATATATTTATAGCTGTATAAGAATTACCCAACAACGAAAAGTGCTATTAAGAATCGTGAAAAATATATTTTAAATTAATCGTGTTATACGAAGAGTTGTCTCAGTTTTTGACCGTGTTATGAGAGGCTCCATATAACTCAAGTACCGTTGAAATAACATAAAATTCGTGCAATTGAAATACCGTGTTATACGGCAGGTTGCAATTATTAGATATAATTAAGATTTGACCGTGTTATTCAAGATTCAATATAACTAAAGTACCGCGCTATTCAAGCGTTCTCTGTGATAATTTTGTGGTAAACCATAAATCATAAAATAACCACAATTTTCTAATGCTTCTGCCTTAAAAAAATGATTGATTGATTTATAATTTTATCACCTAAGTTCGAAATTAAAGTCAAAGACTATCCTTGAATAACACGGTTAGTTGGTTCCAATCTATTCCAAACCGTGTTATTCTATACTCCAGATCCATATATAAATGTATTTTCATTTCCATATTTTTATTAAAAAAAACTTAACTGTACAAGATATCTTTTAAAGGCGATGTAATCGTGTAATTGAAATTTCCTGTAGTTGTAGCATGGGTTGTAGCATTTTTGACCGTGTTATTCGAGACTCAATATTACTCCAATATCGTATATAACATAAAATTACCATAATAAATTTGGTTTGAAAAATTATTTCGTATAATTTTGTCGACCAAAAAAAATATAGTTTTAAATTGAAAATAGAATTACATATTTTCATTCTTATACCCGTGTTATACTCTAGAATAAAATGGTTAATTGATTTCGTGTTAAACCGTTTTATTCGATACTGCAGATCCGTATATAAATTAACAAGATGTTCTTAATTATATAAGTTTTTCGAACAAAAGTAGCAATTTGTGACCGTGTTATTTCGTGTAACTCAAGTAATGTGTTAGTTTGCTTGTATAATTCTTAAAATAAATGACACTAAATTACCATGAATCTGCTATAATTATATAGTTTTAAATTTCCGTTATTTTTTTCATTGGAGAGAAGAAAAAAGATATATGCTAAAGGTATGTGGATCATTTTCGTAGAAACATTAAGCCCTAATATCGTATCAACTCGCAGAATCCCATTAGAGCTCAGAGCTCATCAAATTGTCATTAGTTAGGATAGAATAGACAGGAACTTTATAAACACTCGAAAGCGAGACTCGAAGATTGCAGAGGGCTCTGGCATCCATCCAATTGACGACATCAAATAAATGTCGCCGGTAAATATTTTATATAATTTACACACTCTTCGACCCTTATACACTTTTTCCTTTGCTACTTCTTTTACCATCATTTTCAAGACGTATCGGGGGTGAAAATTGTTTGTTCGAATGTCTGAAAAGCTCGTAGCGTAATTGCACTTCCATCGATCCATTCCTTCCACGCTCATTCCACACACTTCAATGCAATTTAGATATTCCGAAAACACACCGAGCTCAGCAATTTTCTGGTAATGACCCGCGATCCCAAATTGAATGGCGGCGATGAATTCATTATTTTTGGGGTTTCGATGTTTTAATTAATGGATTGCCAATTAATTATGAATTTGCGGCGGCAAATTCGAATTCGGAGATGATAATTAATTTATAAAAAAAAAGAAGTAAGTAAATTTATAAATTGAAACGGCAAATGCACTTCGGTTCAATTGTTCGTTGCATAAATAATATTGATTGGCGGTGTTCGGAAATGACACGGATAATTCAGGCGCATCAATTATTTTCATCGCCGCTTCCATTTCAGCTTTTTTTTTTAGTTTCATGAAGAATAGTTTTTAAATGTTCAGCAATACATCGGATAATCAAATCCGCCAATATCCGAGATTGTTTGAAACCGGAATAATCGAGGAACTAAATAAATACATAAATAAACCACACAAAAATATTCATTATTTATCCGGACTGATCGAAGTCGCACTATGCGAGGCGAGGTATGAAAATTGGAGTATGTATAAACACTTTTTCAGCCGTTTTTTTAGTCCACACATATTTATTTTTAGTTTCATGAAAAATAGTTATTAAATGTGCAGTTTAGTAGGTGTAATCAATTCCGCCAATATCAGGGATTGTTTGAAACCGGACTAATTGAGGAACTAAATAAATACATAAATAAAACACACAAAAAGATTCATTCATTGCATAGAATTGTAGTGAGATTTTCAAACTACACTATAGTTATTCCGGACTAATGGAAGCCGCACTATGCGAAATATTGCTGTATATGAAAATTGGAGTGAGTATAAAAACATTTACATCCTTTTTTTTCAGTTCACGCATATTTATTTTTAGTTTCATGAAAAATAGTTATTAAATGTGCAGTTTAGTATGGGTAATCGATTCCGGCAATATCCGGGATTGTTTGAAACCGGACTAATTGAGGAACTAAATAAATACCTAAATAAACCACACAAAAATATTCATTTTTTGTATAGAATTGTAGTGGAAGTTTCAAACTTCAATATAGTTGGACTGATCGAAGCCGCACTATGCGAGGTATTGATGTATATGAAAATTGGAGTGAGTATAAAAAAATTTTCAGCATTTTTTTTAAGTCCACGCATATCTATTTTTATTTTCATGAAATGTACAGCTTAGTTTGGGTAATCGATTCCGCCAATATCCGGGATTGTTTGAAACCGGACTAATCGAGGAACTAAATAAATACATAAATAAACCACACAAACAGATACATTCATTTTATAGAATTGTATTAAAATTTTCAAACTTCAATATAGTTAATCCGGACAGATTGAAGCCGCACTATGCGAGGTATTGCTGTATATGAAAATTGGAGTGATATGAAAACTTTTGCATCCTTTTTTTTTCAGTTCACGCATATTTATTTTTAGTTTCATGAGAAATAGTTAATAAATGTGCAGTTTAGTGAGAGTAATCGTTTCCACCAATATCCGAGATTGTTTGAAACAGGACTAATTGAGGAACTAAATAAATACATAAATAAACCCCACAAAAAAATTCATTCATTTTATAGAATTGTAGTGAAATTTTCAATCTTCACCATAATTAATCCGGACAGATAGAACCCTCACTGTGCGAAATATTGCTGTATATGAAAATTGGAGAGAGTATAAATACTTTTAAAACATTATTTTTTCAGTCCACGCATATCTCTTTTTAGTTTCATGAAAAATAGATATTAAATGTGCAGTTTAGTGAGGGTAATCGATTCCGCCAATATCCGGGATTGTTTGAAACAGGACTAATTGAGGAACTAAATAAATACCTAAATAAACCACACAAAAATATTCATTTTTTGTATAGAATTGTAGTGGAAGTTTCAAACTTCAATATAGTTAATCCAGACTGATCGAATCCGCACTATGCGAGGTATTGATGTATATGAAAATTGGTGTATAAAAAAAATTTCAGCATTTTTTTCAAGTCCACGTTTGCATTCTTTTTTCAGTTCATGCATATTTATTTTTAGTTTCATAAAAAATAGTTATTAAATGTGCAGTTTAGTAGAAGTAATCGATTCCATCAATATCCGGGATTGTTTGAAACCGGACTAATTGAGGAACTAAATAAATACATAAATAAACCACACAAAAAGATACATTCATTTTATAGAATTGTATTAAAATTTTCAAACTTCAATATAGTTAATCCGGACTGATTGAAGCTGCACTATGCGAGGTATTACTGTATATGAAAATAGAAGTGAGTATATAAACTTTTTCAGCATTTTTTTTTCAATCCACGCATATTTATTTTTAATTTCATGAAAAATAGTTATTAAATGTGCAGTTTAGTAGAGGTAATCGATTTCGTGAATATACAAGATTGAATAAACCAAACACAAATATTCATTATTAATCCGGACTGATCGAAGCCGCACTATGCGGGGCGAGGTATGAAGATTGGAGTATGTATAAACACTTTTTCAGCCGTTTTTTCAGTCCACGCATATTTATTTTTAGTTTCATGAAAAATAGTTATTAAATGTGCAGTTTACTAGGGGTAATCAATTGCGCCAATATACGGAATCGTCTGAAACCGGACTAATCGAGGATCTAAAGCCGGACTATGCGATGTATTGCTGTATATGGAAATTGGAGTCTTTAATTAGTATTTCTTTAATGAGTAATGTCGTGAGTCCGCTTTGTATTTCAGTTAATCAAAATGATACGGATCTATATGAACAGTGTAAAGCTGATGAATATAAATGGCTTATTAACACCTCAAGAAATAAAAGTCACCATTTCAAGTCGAGTTGTTCCGTTTTTTGTTCGTTAATTAAAATTTTATCCAGTTCGAAATATAATTATAAATAATAATTGTTATTTCCGTCCGTTTACATTTATAATAAATACGAGTAAATTGATTTAATATTTACAATTCCATTAAATTATTGGATAATGATTGATTCAATTTAATAATGACGTATTTTATACGCTTCAATTATTTTAATCGCCGCTTTCATTTCAGCATTTTTCATGCCACACATATTTTTTTTGCAGGAAAAGAAGTTATGGGATGAATTTTATTATAGCGCTTATTTTTCAGCATTTTTCATGTCAGGCATTATTTTCAGGAGAAGCAGTTTCAGAATGAACATTTTGGCTGAATGAAAAATTAAGAACATTTATTTAATCAGTTTTTTTTTTCAGTTCATCAAATATTATACGAATTCTAAATAAACAGTGATAATATAAAAAATTATAAAATCTATTTATTCAAAAATAATATACGCAAAATATATAAACTTTTACAAAGGGTATTAATTATAATTTTTTTTAGCCTTTTTTATAATTTAATGAGAGTGTTTTATAAAGTGTTGCTAATAAATTTGTTTAAATAAAAAAATACTAAAAAATTCTATGCGTTTTCATTTATAATAAATATGATTAAACTGATTTAATATTTGGAAATTGATTAAATTTAATAATAATGTAATTTATGCGCGTCAATTACTTTTATCGGCGCTTTTATTTCGGCATTTTTCACGTGTTGTATTTTTTTTAACGAATTCAGTGGGAAAATGAAATTTTGTAGAGAAAAACTAAATCATTTATAATTAACATTCATTTAATGAGAGTAAAGTTTGTTTTTAATTAATTAAAAAAATAATAATGATACAAATCTATGATGTAAAGGTGATTAATTATTAAGAAACATGATTCAGCTTTTCAAGTCGAGCATAATCGTTTTTTTTGTTAGTAATTAACATTTATTGATTCCGGAATAAAATTATAATAATTACGTTTTTTGTAAGTTTTTTTTTTTAATAAAGTAATTTAAAATATCTTTTTCTTATTCGTCCGCAAAAAAAATAATTAATTCTCATTAGAAATACGCATAAATAGAATATTAAATAATTTAATAAAAATTAATAAAAAAAATAAAATTGGGTTTTCAGTGAAATTATCTAAATATATTCTGAATACAATTTTACTGCAAATTTATATAGTGATAATTTTTATGTAATGTTTTTATATAAGGTAAATTATAATTAATTACCTCGCATAGTGCTGGTAATCTGTTTGAACCCGTACTAATCGAGATCTTTAACTCACTGGACTTGAAAACATTAATGCATCTTCGATTTTTTTTTTAATTTGTGTTAATTCTGTTCAAATCCGCACTGATCGAATCTGCACTATTCTAGGATTGAAATAATTGAAAAAAAGAACAAATTTGATTTATGTGATATTACCAATGTTAAATTAGAAGTAAAAACTATTAATTTTGATGTATATATATTTTTATTATGATATTCGACTTACGAACAAAGTTGTTAAACAAAACCGTGTCGTAAGTAAAAAAGTTTAAAGGTAATGTTCCAAAAATGCATTCAAAGTTCCAAAAAGAAGTTTTTCCATTTTTTTTTCATCATTAAGATTTATTGATTTGAAATTATAATTAATTAGCAGCAATAACTTCGCATAGTGCGGGTATTCGGTTCTGTCAATATCCACCACTGTTTGAAACCGTACTAATCGGGATTTGTAATTGACTTGACCTGAAAACGATAAATATAAAAACGAGTATGTTGTGTACATTTTTTTTAAATTCGTGTTAATTCTATTCAAATCCGCACTGATCGAAGCTGCACTATTCTAGGATTGAAATAATTGGAAAAAAGAACAAATTTGATTTATGTGATGTTATCAATGTTAAATTAGATGTAAAAACTATTAATTTTGATGTATATATATTTTTATTATGATATTCGACTTACGAACACAAAACCGCTAAAATTATAAAGGTGATGTTTTTATATTTAAATAATTAAAAGTTCCAAAGAGAAGTTTTCCATTTGTTATTCATCATTAAAATTTATTGATTTTAAATTTTATTTTAGCCGGACTATTCTAGGTTTGAAATAATTGAAAAACAACATTTCATAAAAATAATTATAAGAAAAAGCTATTAATTTCGAAGTATATATATGTTTTATGATATTCAATTTAAGAACAAAGCTGTGAAACAGAGTAGAGTCGTAAGTCAAAAAGTAATGATTTAAGTAATTAAATTTTTTAAGTGCATTAAATGAAGTTTTTCTGTTTTGTTCGTAATTAATATTTATTGATTTTAAATTGTAATTATAATAATAATTAGTTATTTCTGCGCGTTTCCATTAATGATAAACAAAAGTGACGTGATTTAATATTTGCAGTTCAATTAAATTGTTTAATAAATATTCAATTATACGTGATTCGGAAATGATTGAATTAATCGTGAAAATAGGATTATTTGGTGCGATTAAATTAAATACATGGATTCGCGTTAGAAATTCGCGAAACACTCGTGTTGTTTGTTTCGATTACTTGCGGACATAACGCGCGTGGAATCCATTAGCTGCAGTATTTTAGGGGATGGTTGGAAGGATAAACAATTTTATGGAGTGTGAATGTTCGGATTCAAAACAACAATATTGACAAAGGGACATCACGAGCTGCGAACTGCACGTCCGACCTGAATTATGCAGGTCCCAGTTGACGTCTGTGTAATTAGTCCCAGCCCTTCCGCCTTTTCCCCGAGGGAAGATTGAAATATCAGAGGGGTGGCGTGGCGCGAAAGATGCGGGAAAAGGGACATCCAAAAAGCTCGTAAAATCTGAGAAGAGACAATAATTCCACCAACACTCTGAACCACTCGAGATGGCTGAGTTTGGGAAGTGAAAGGGAACTAATCTAGAGGGCTCAGTCTTAACGACATCAAGATTTTACCTGGGCAATCTGGTTCTCCGCCATTAAGAACAACAACTATCAACTACTCCGGGAAAACCGCAACCCAAACACCATCCGTTTCGTCGCAACGCCGAAGGGTGAAAATCCTCAATGTCAAAGAGCAAATCCGCATGTGTTAAATCCGGAGCGCGCGGGTTGTTGGTTGGAGAAGGGAGGTTGCGACCAGTTTCTGTGTAAGTGTGTACACTCGCAGATTTACGCGCGCCAAATTCGAGGATCGAGAGGAGGTTTGACGTGAGCGTCGCGACGCCCGGTTTGATACTAGGGGGGACGGCGTCTATCCAGACTGTGCCTACCCCTACCTACTAGACTGAATCGATCATCAAGCGGCGAAGGGCTTTTGCGCCGTCGCCGAAATAAATATATATATAGATATATATTAGAGCTTATTCTTTTGCTAAGGAAAATACATATAATAGGGGGGGAAAACCGTTGTAATAATTTTTTGATGGCACCGCGACGTTCCCTGACATGAGAAACGACGTGACATTCCGTGAGTCCTCCGCACAATGCACACACTCCATTTGTTAGACGAAACTATTTGAGGGATGGAAGGATCGGGAGAGAAGGAAAGAAGAGAAAAATATATCTATATATATATACAAGTAAAGCGCAAGGACTTTTTTTTGCCTGTAAACTGGGTTAATATCGCTTTTTGGGGGGACACCGCTAAAATGGAATTTGAATGGATTATATATGTACCCACAACGATCGTCAGGGACGAAAAGCACAAAGTTTACCGAAAAAAAAAACTTTTTTTCTAACTTACTTGTAAAACGGTATCAAAGAACCGTACGTTCCGACGGAATTTCAATTCTTTATATTAATTCACATTGAAATTTTCTTGAAATCTTGATATAATTAATTTTAAATGTAACGAAAAAGTTCAATTTATGAAGAAATAATTATATAAATCAGTAATTTCAATTTAGTAAATCCTTTATTATAGTTTGAGTTACTCTTCAGAACTTACTACGAATCTTATAATCTTTTAAAAAGCACGAAGTTTAATACAAAAAATACACATTTAATTCATTATATTAATTCTCATTAAAAACTATTTATTTATATAATTATGTATTCAAACCATAATTACTTAAATTCTTGAAATCTGGATATAATAAATTTTAAATATACCGAAAAAGTTCAATTTATGAAGAAATAATTATATAAATAAGTAATTTCAATTTAGTAAATCCTTTATTATAGTTTGAGTTACTTTTCAGAACTTACTTCGAATCTTATAATCTTATAAAAAGCACAAAGTTTAATACAAAAAATACACATTTAATTCATTATATTAATTCTCATTGAAAACTATTTATTTATATAATTATGTATTCAAACTATAATAACTTAATTTCTTGAAATCTTGATATAATTAATTTTAAATGTACCGAAAAAGTTTAATTTATAATGAAATTAATATGTAAATCAGTAATTTCAATTTTCGAATCTTACGAAAAACACGAAATTTACAACAAAAAACATTTTTTTAATTTATCTGTATCAAAAACATCAACTTCTGACGTAATTTCAATTAATTATATTCATTCTCATTTTTATTCTTATAAAATTATATGTTCACAATATAATTACAGAACTTCTTGAAATCTTGATATAATAAATTTTAAATATACCGAAAATGTTCATTTTATATAAAGAAATAATTATGTAAATCAGTAATATTAATTTTAAAAATCCTTTATTATAGTTTGAGATACTTTTCAGAATTAACTTCGAATCTTATAAAAAGCACAAAGTTTAATACATTTTTTTTTAATTTGCATAATTTAATTTACATAACGATATCAATGAACCTTACGTTTCGACGGAATTTCTATTCTTTATATAAATTCTCTTTGAAAAATATATTTTCCTCTATTAAATTGTGTATTCAAAATATAATTATCTAACTCCTTGATATCTTGATATAAATCATTTGAAATATATCGCAAACGTTCAATTTACAATGAAAAGAATATGAAAATCAGTTAGTAACTTCGAGAAATACAAAAAGCACAAAGTTTACGACAAAAAATACTTCCAAAACGGAAATTCAAATATAGCGAAAAAGTTCAATTTATTAAAGAAATAATTATGTAAATCAGTAATATTAATTTTGTAAATCCTTTATTATAATTTGAGATACTTTTCAGAATTAACTTCGAAAATTACAAAAAGCACAAAGTTTATTACAAAAAAAAAACTTTTTTAAATTACATGCAAAACTGTATCAAAAAACCTCATGTTGCTACAGAATTTCAATTCATTCTTATTGAAAAATATTTTTTCTTTGTACAATTGTGTATTAAAGCTAACTTCTTCAAATCTTGACATAATTCATTTGAAATATAGCGAAAAAGTTCAACATATAGAAGAAACAACAAAGTTAGTAACTTGTTTTTAATCAAATGTGTAGTAAGTAGTTAGTAAAAACAAACATCGAAAATGCATACAAATTGTGAAAAGTAAATACGAATTTTTAATTTATATTTCTAATCAATATTTTTTTGCAGATTTTGAATACATATAAATTAATGTTAAGTTTTCGTGTATAGTTGATCAATTATATATTTTTCTGAATTGATTCAAATTACTTTCAGCATTTTCAAAAAATATAATTCAAGTATCCGTAATTGATATAGTTTTAAGCATAATATCTTGTTTTAACAATTATTTTAAATTTAGATAAAATTGAGGTGACTTTGTAATTACCTTACGGTTTTGACTATGATAGGATGTCTTTGGTTTGGAATGGGATCAAAGTTATCCTGTTTAAATAATGATCGGTCACAGGACTCTGGCCTTAAAAGCAATTGGGGAAGGCAACTTGGACTAGAGAAGCCGCAGTTTGCAATTTAAAGTGGGGAATAAATGGATTGTGGTTTAGTCTTGACCACACTTAAATCCTTAGTCCCATTCATTATTATATTCCTTTAATTATTTACATTGATTATCATAGCGTTACATCAAACATTTCCAACAAAATCGATCAAACTATATACCAATTAATAATTTATAAAGTAATGCATATTAAATTTATAATTTCGATTCCATAATAATTGTAAACAGGATTGATGTAATTAGTGGAAAATTTATTTTAGTATAATATAATGATGTTGGTGAAGAACTGATATTCGGAACACTGGTGGGTCGAGCTAATTCTATAGTTGACGAGGTGTGTGAAATTGGGGCCAATTAAGTTCTGAAGTCCATGCGCCGATAATTGGTATTTAAATAATTGATTCGGGTTTATTTGAAATTTCCCGCTTTACCCAAAGTTCCATATATACAAAATTGAGGTCGTAATTGACATACCGTGTTAAAAATGACATTTCACAACGCATAATTTCAAACATTTATACTCCGTTCTGTAGTTTCATCCTACAGTTAATTATTTACAATTATCGATTTGGGACAAAGAAAATTTGTTTCATGAAACTTTATTGTTCTAAATCAGAAAGTTCAAACAACTTCAATAATTTCGTCATTTTTAAGTACCAACTAAGTCTATTTATGTCATTTCTCAATGATAACTGTCAATAATTGCATCATGTCTAAGCTTTTTCTATCGACAGTTAATAGTTACGTCATTTGTCAATAATAACTGTCAATAGTTATGTCATTTCTCAAAGATAATTGACTATTGACAGATATTTTTTCTTAATAACTGACAATAGTTATATCATTTGTTAACAATAACTGTCATTAGTTATGTAACTTCTCAAAGATAACTGAAAATTGACAGTTATATTTTTTAACAATAACTGACAATAGTTACATCATTTGTCAACAATAAATGTCAATAGTTATGTCACTTCTCAAAGTTAACTCACTATTGACAGCTATATTTTCTTAACAATAACTGACAATAGTTATATCATTTGTCAACAATAACTATCAATAGTTATATCAATATTAACTCACTATTGACAGCAATACTTTCTTAAAAATAACTGACAATAGTTATATCATTTGTCAACAATAACTATCAATAGTTATGTCACTTCTCAAAGATAACTGACTGCCAATACTTATCTTTTCTTGACAATAACTATCAATAATTACGTGACTTTACATAACAATAAATGACAGTTAATGTTGAGAAATAATGTATCTATTGTTAATCAAGGCTTAGAAATGAGGTAAATCAATAATATTAATTAATTTTAGTTCGTTAAATTTATTAAGATTATTAATTTTAAGTGTAAGATCTTCATTATTCAAATATTTTCCTGTGACTTCTGTTACATTTCCTGAATGTTGAATAGAAAGACTTTTCTACTGTAATAAATTATGGAATAATATAACAGTTTAATGAAACTTATTTCAAGAAATATATGTTTATTTCATTTAGTTTTTGTTTTATTGAGAATGTCTGAAGCTGACGCTTTATTTCTATTCAAAATTAAAGTTAGGCGTCTGCTGCAGGGTTAATCATTTTCATTTATTTGGCATTGTTTTGCAGCCGGTTTCCTTCTGTGTATTGCATCAAGAAAATCTAGTGTGTGTGTGTGTCGAGTTTTATGGAAATTGCCGCAGGTCGCGTGGAAATGTCCAATAAAAACACACACTTAACTGTCCATGCATTAGTGAACAGGAAATAAGCGAAATTTCCCAGAGTATAAATATTTCCTCTTGTGCTTTTTCTCTCCGCTCGCAACAAATACTTGAATACTACATATTTATAGGTCTTTGTGACCTTGTGCTCCAGGAAACGCGTATTGTAATGCACATCCGATAATCGTATTGTATATGAAACAAAGCCAGAAATTTTAACATTTATTTTTATTATACAAAACAGTTTTGCCTTCAATATACGCAAAGAGATGAACCATTGCTGCTTTCCAAACAACAGAGATAGTCCATCGAAGTACATTTTTTTGTTTCTCGTCTATTTTGTTTCAACGCTAATGAGATTACTTTATAAATGCCATCATCCTGTGATGTGCTCACAGTCGGATGATGTGGATGTAGCGAAATTGCCGCAGGATCTCTTCTCATTTTTTTTCTTTCCAGGTGAATGGATGCGATTCTGCCACGGATCTGGGGCACAAGGATAAACAATGCTGCACGTCTAGTTATGATTCATTTTAAGCAAACCTAAAATGAAATTACGCTGGAACCGATGCACTGTTTAATTTTAATTGGATTTATGGTGGCCTTTTGTTTCATATGAGAGAGAAAGAGAGAGATTTTCCTTCCTTCCGTTTCTTGTTGTTGTTGTTGTTTGTACCTTTCATTTTGCAGGCTGCGTTTTTGTTCCATGCACGCGTCAGCTTCGCCATCCGACAAAGGACTTCAAAAGGATGGATGCATATGAAACGTTTCTAACGAATTGCTTGCTGTTTGTATACGGGAATTCATCTAATATGCGAATAAAATGCTATACAAGTCCTACTTTTTTTCCATCCTCTTTTACATTGCTTTTATCCCATTTGTATAATCTGCTCAAAGCAACATAATCCTGAAAAACTAACAAATTAAATCATATTTTTAGTTGCATATTTCAGAATTTAGTCAACTTTCAGAATTCTGACAATAGTCAAGCCATTTATCAACAATAACTGTCAATAGTTATGTTACTTCTCAAAGATAACTTTACATAGTAATTATTAACATTGAGTTAACGTTGAGAAATAACGTATCTACTGATAATCAAAAAATGACATAAATCAATATTATTAATCTTAGTTCGTTAAATGTTTTAAGATTATTAATGTTTAGTAAAATTTGTATTATTGCTTTAAATAATAAATTGATTTGTGTTATAATTTTAAGTGTATTTCATGTATCAGTATTAATAGGTTAGATCTGTTCTGAACTATGGAACGATATTCCATGCAAAACATATAACATAATCGTTCTATGTTATGGTGCTAGTGCACTACCCCAAGGCAATACCCTGTTGTATCTTTATTGCTTATTGCAATTCCTAATCGAGTTTATAGTGTTCTCTTTTATGTTATATAACTAGTACAGTTTCTTATTCTCAATTTTCAAATTTTCCATTTCTAAGTCAACTTATTCAATCTCATTATTTTATTCGCATTTTTTTTACTAGACTATAATACTTAATATTGGCAAATACTCTGTTATATCTTTAATGCTTATAGCATTTCTTACTCGAGTTTATTCTGTTCTCTTTCATGTTATATAACTAGTACAGTTTCTTATTCTGAATTTCCAAATTTTCAGTTTCCGAGACAACTTTTTCAATCTCATTTTATTAATCATATGTAGTTTACTAGAGTAAATAATGTGAAATGCAGTAATACTTCGCATAGTGCGGTTTCGATCAGTCCGGATTCATTTGAGTGAACATTTCAAAACAAACTAAATCTTAATTGACACAATAAAACTAAATTGTAAAAAAAGTACAATGTATAATGTTCTTTTTTTGTGTACAACTTTGTTTGTATGCAGTTTTAAAGTCCTCAAATAGTGCGGTTTTAAACAGTCCTGGATATTGACGTAACCGATTACCCGCACTTTACGAGTTATTGATGTAGATTGTATTTTTATTGCTTATTAAATTTCCTAATCAAATGTATAGTTCAATTTCATGTTATATAACTAGTACAGCTTCTTATTCTCAATTTTAAAGTATACTTTCTTTAAGTCTACTTTTTCATTCTCATTTATTTCTTCATTGCATATTGAATTTTCTAATCTTATCCTTATTTTGTCATTTTTTTTCAATCTATATTTTTATTCGTATATTCTTTATTAAGTTAGAGTATTCAGTATTGGCAAATACTCTGAATTAGTGTATATTTTGGTATTGAATTAATAAATTTATGTTCTAAAATATTCCTATCATATCATAAAGTAAAACGAAAGTTCTTTAACATTTTAGAAACACGTTTCCAGGTGAATAACTTCCTCGTATTTCGGAACGAACATAAAATCATCTGAATTATCAACTGGGGACGCTTCTTCACATAACTGCCTCAAAATGTTACTTCCTTTTTATCGTTCTATCTTATAAAAAAACGACGATTTATAGATCATTCACATCTTGCAACCTAAAATCTGTAATACAAAAATAACTTACATTTTAACTACATTTCGATACAACTACTATATAGTTTGTAATCTCGCAAACCAAGTCAAAGGTTTCGTGTGAAAAGACTATTAAATTTGTTCGATATACTATAAATTATGAAAATTACTCAAAATAATGAATAAGTGACTTAAATATCAATAATATACAATGCATTATGTAATAAAAACAACTGCACCAAAAGAAATATTAAATTTTGTTAATTCCAACTTGAAATTTTTCGTTGAAAATGTACAGTAAAACCTCGTTTAACGTTTCCTTGATTAACGTTAATTATATATAACAACTTGAAGCCTTGAAGCGTTTGTCCTCTAGGAATGCGTTAAACGAGGTTTTACTGTATTTGTTTATGTAAGTGCATATGGTAAAAGCAATGCGTACAAAATTCACCCAGAATGAACCAATTCGCATCAGCATCATGTTGAATATATAAACAATATAGGTGTGTGTGTTTTTGTAAATTTTTATATTTTTTTTTTCTGTGTGTGTATGTGTTTTCAACCATCCCCATGAATAAAGTATTTAATTAAAATTGGATCGATGGTGGCGGTGCTTCGAATTCAGGCCGTCGTCCGTCTGTTATTCCGCGCATCGATTCCAAGACTTAATTAAATTTGTCGTAACGGATAGTTACGCAAACGGTGGAAAACGGCTGTGTTTGGTAATGGACCCATTTGGCATACATAATGGAGATAAGTACCATCTCCAAACGGATTCCTCCTCTAAACACCCATCCCCGTCCGATATTGTAACATTGTTACTACAGACAAAGAGGATTTAATATCTCCAACAATCTAAATCTGCCGCATTCACAATCACACGAAAATATATATTATTAATTCAATTATTTATATTAATGACATTGAAAAACGTTTTATGAAAGAGAAAAAGTACAAGCAAAAATAAACTGTCATATTTTAAAATTACTCTTTTTCTTGGCCGTTGGCTTGGACCGTTCCATCCTCTTCGAGAACTCTTTGTAACTCGCACGGCGTCTGTGAGACGACAGTGTATACAAATCAACCATAACTTTTAAAACTGTCTCACGATTTATAAAAGCACATCACGTCATTTTCGAGTAACGAGTTGAAGGAATAAAGGCATATTATTATTTGCGGAGTCTGTCAGACGCCATGCGAGTGGTAGTTTTGTAATATTTTACTTTAGCGTTATTGAAAATCGAAAAAAACGTTTTTCATCTAGAAAATGAAATAAGACAAAGAAACAAACGATAGTGGTGATGATGAACACATTTTTTAAACATGCTTAGAAGCATATGTTTTATTTTTTCCTCATTCTAATCAATTATATATTTATATGAATTAATTACTAATGCTATATTTAACAGAGTTTATTAGACGCCACGCGAGTGAAATTTTATATACTAAATTATAATTTATATAACTAATAACTAAAATAAGATATTATTTCTATAGGTAATTTCTAGTATAAAAGATTCATATAATTTCATTTAAATTCAACATTTACAAAAAAAAAATAGAAAATATTTTAATTGTAAAACCAGTTTTTAAATAGATCTTCACTTTTAATTAGTCCAATTTAATTAATTGTACGTTATGTAATAAATAAAACAAGTTGAAGTTTTAAATGCAAAACCATTTTTTTTATAATAAATATTCATTTTTCATTCGTCCTGTTTAATGAATTGATATATCATTCAATGAAGATGAATTAGCGAAGTGATGTATCATTTCCAACAATATGTTATTTTTTTATACAATCAATTACAGTTTATATAACTAAATACAGAAAACCAATTAAAATGAAATATTACTTCCATTAGTCAATTCCAATGAATGACGATCTTTCAACAATATTAAAATTATTGTGTGTTTTTGTTTGTACTTATTTAACAACTTTATAATTAAAATCCAGATGTGTTCAGACGTGTAAACAAAACGAAATTTTAGCAGAATTCTTAATATTAACTTCAACATTTTCATTTTAGTTATTGGATTTACAGGTACTTCATTATTTTGCATTATCGGCAACCTTTTGCGAGCTAAGAGCCATTTTTAAGATATTGCCTGTTCTAAAAAGTCTACAGAGCCGCACGTTGCTTTACTATCACTATTTTAGTTTAAAACATAGTAAATTCATTTACAAATATTTAATAATTTTGCATATGAAAGGCAATGTTTCAATCTTTTTCAGCTTTTAAGATATTGTGATAGAAAATATACATGAGATTACTCGGTAATGACATATTAATTCTATTTTCCAGTTACTACAAACCAGAGGTCGGCAACATTTTGGGAGCCATTTTTAAGATTTTGTCTGCTATAATAACCCTAGAGAGCCGCACGATCGCCATTTGCTTGTGAAATGTTAGAATTGGGAGCCGCAATTTATTATTAAAAGAGCCGCATGAGGCATCGGAATTACTGCTATAAAATCTGATTAATTTAACTAAATGTACGTTTTAATTTGGATTTAAATAGCATTATTAATTATTTTCTGTATGAATACAATTTACATTTTTGTTGTTGTTGAAAGTTTATATCTAAAACCTAAAAACATGTCAACTAGACCACCCTGTATATGCACATACAGGCGCACACAGAAATGATAATAACAAGCAGAGCGTATCTCATTTTATGGAATTGAGGTTTGTTAATTTGCTGAACTTTTGCGTGCTTTCCGTAAGGACCTTGCAGCCCTGAAATGGGGGACTGAGGACTTTTATCCTTTATCGTCCTTTTTGCGTAAATCTCCCCCTCTTTTATGACGGCAAAATTACGCTGCATCAAATAGCCGCCATCCGCGACGAATATTACGGTTTTATTCCAGACGAATGAAACGACGCGTTCCTTCGTCAGCAAGGAAAGAAAACAAAGAGTACAGTTATCATTAGAGCAACTGAAGAATATTTCAATAAAATACAGAGACGATTGTTCGAAAAATTTTGCTGCGCTCTATAATCCAATCCGTTCGCTGGATAAGTTCATTACGTAACGTCGCGAACGGTAATTACGTGCGGCTTCGATCAGCAGCAATTACGACCAATGTTGGCGCATATTTCATTGAATTGGATGGGGGATTAAAGTACTAATCTAATTACTATCCAATTGTCGTTATAAGCTTATCAAGGGATTTACAAGAATACTTACATTTTTTTTTATTAATTCGCTTATAAAACAATATAATATACATTTTTAAAATTACATAACTTCTAGTTTGATATAACAGATTTATTTCCGAAGATTTCATCAATTTTCAAAACCGTGCTATGGGAAGAAAAGATTGATACAAAACAACAAATTTTATCCTTAAAACTTTTGGATTTCTATTTTTTTTCAAAGATTTTTTTACGAAGATTTGAGTTTAATGCAATACAAAATTGTCAAATAATTTCAATTGTATATATGCAGAAATCGTGTTGTATAGAGATTGTTGAGTGAACCGTGTTGTAGAAATATCGTGTTATACATAGAGAAATTGGTATAAAACATAAAATTTGGTTCTGGAAACGTTCCCATCTAAAGCTCATGAATTCAAATAATTTAATTGTACAAATGCAGAAATCGTGTTGTAAGAATATCGTGTTATACATAGAGTAATTGCTACAAAAACATCAATTTTGATACCTATCTCAAGCTCATACATTCAAAATACTTATTTGACAAAATCGAATTTTCTGTGTTTGTTACAAAGATTTAATACAATCCAAAATTGTCAAATAATTTCAATTGTATAAATGCAGAAATCGTGTTATATAGAGGTCTGTTGAGTGAAAAGTGTTGTAGAATTATCGTGTTATACATACAGAAATTGTTACAAAACATCAATTTTGGTTTTAGAAAGTTTCCCATCTAAAGCTCATCCATTGCATAGAGGTTTATTGATTGTACCGTGTTGTAGGAATACCGTATTATACAATTGGTACAAAACATCAATTTTGGTGCTAGTTTTCCCATCTAAAGCTCATCAAATCTTAACACTTATTTGCCAAAATTGAATTTCATGTTTGTAACGAAGATTTAAGTCCAATCCAAAATTGTCAAATAATATTAATTGTAGAAATGCAGAAATCGTGTTTATTGATATTGGTACAAAACATCAATTTTGGTTTTAGAAAGTTTCCCATCTAAAGCTCATCCATTGCATCCGTATTATACAATTGGTACAAAACATCAATTTTGGTGCTAGTTTTTCCATCTAAAGCTCATCAAATCTTAACACTTATTTGCCAAAATTCAATTTCATGTGTTTGTAACGAAGATTAAAGTTCAATCCAAAATTGTCAAATAATTTCAATTGTATAAATGGAGAAATCGTGTTTGTTGATTGAACCATGTTGTAAGAATATCGTGTTATACATAGAGAAATTGGTAAAAGCCATCAATTTTGGTTCAAGAAACTTTCCCATCTAAAGCTCATCCATTCAAAACACTTATTTGCTAAAATCGAATTTCCTGTGTTTCTGTGGTAATAAGGTGTAATTGACGGAGGATATCGTTGACACGGTTTATCTGATTACAGAGCATTGAGTTGCGTAATTGATTTGAATCGGGCCTACGTACGCCCGATGGGTGTTCAGTTTGCAATTAATACAGCGAGTTAGTGCAGTGCGTTGCAATTATTCGGCACTTCGATGCTAACTAATGCTAACGACGTTTCCAAAATTAATTCAATTTCTCCCGCTGCAAAAGCCGCATTAGATGCCATAAATTAATACCGAAATGGAGATTTTCATCTGCCATGCAAATTACATTAAACGAATCACGAAATCGAAATTCAAATTGTGAATGCTAAAAAAATAATTAATTTAATTGGATTTTCTTTATTATTTAATTTATGGAATCAAAGTTTAAGCATTTTGAATGATTATATAAAAAAATGTAGTTTAAGTTGTTATATGAACTTAACAAATTTATTAAAAATAAAGTAATTGGATGCATTTTGAATGATAAACTAGTGTATTGAGGAATACATATGAATGTCGAATAATATACTAAAACTGCAATTTTAATGATTTTGTAGGCATAAAGCGTCGATGGGCCGACAGTGATCTATAAGTAAAAGTAGAGATCGTAAATAATATTGCATAAAGGCATTAAATTTTATTCGGGCAAAAAAGGTGGTTCCCCGGGGAATATACGAGCTATACATCAATAGATTTAAAAAAGCGCACCGAAAAAAATATATATAGAACATATAAACGAGTGAAGGAAATCGCCGATTATATATCTATATAGATATGTCAAATATACATGCATAAAGTTTATAAAGAGTAAAATTTACGGTTTATTCAAGAAGCCCAAACGCATCAAAAAAAATCTGTTAATTATATTGAAAACATGATAAGGTTGTCCCAATAAGAACTGACATTTTAAATTTGCCGCCATTTTTTTCGAAGTAAAACTCAAGTGAAGATTTTTATATCATGTCATTAGTAAACATTGAGGTTAAATTATTGAAAAGTATATGTTCGAACAACGCTTATTAAATTATAAAGAAATCACTTGAAAATGCTGAATATTTTACCGAACTGTCTTTAGTCACTGTAATGCTCCTACTCGTCAACCGATCGTTATAAACTATCACAATGCAGCTTATTCGAATGTAATAGACAAAGTCAGTGAAAGTATTGAAGAAAATCCTGATGTTGAAGGATTTTTCGTTGTCCCAGTCAACAATTAAGTATTTTTAGAAGCTCTCTTCAACGAAATTTGACATCAAAAAATGTCAGATGTCAAATGATTGTATCACACATAACCTTCATGTCTTTAGTTTCTAATAAACCATCATTTATTATATAAAAAATATGTTTCATTGGAAAATTAAAATATCAGTTCATTTTGAGACAGCAAATTCTTTTGTATGTATCATATTTATTATATAGAGAGGAGGAAATTCATTTCGGATTTAATCTCCGATATGATTTCCCCTCCGCCCTTATTTATTTACTTCTCTTTTACCACCGAAGATACGAATAGTATTCCAGGCAAGGTTTCGATCCTTCAATTGGATTCGTTTCGCCCGGCAATTGCTTCTCCCTCTCTCTCTGATCACCTCCATCTCAGCAAAATTGGTTTGGCGTTAACCGAATGCAGGCAGCATCCGCCACGACTTATTAGTTCATCATCAAAATACATTCTATAAGAACTTCAAACACATCAACATTTTATATTTAATTAAAAAAAATTGCAATAATGTTGCGCATTCGATGGAATCCGGTTTTCAACTCGGGTTTATATCTCGCAAAATTTTTATTATAACCTTATCAGAATATTGGATATTGAAGCTAAAAAGTAGCACACACTTAGTTGCGAAATGTAAGTTGAGAGTAACGTAATTTTTAACAACGTCTTCGAATTTATCGCTCGATTTAATAGGCAACGGAACAACTTTTCTAAAAGGAAAGTGTAGAGGAGTAAGAAATGGAAAACGAAGAAAAAGTGATAAAGATAAATAGGCGAAACGTCTTCGAGTCATTAATCAAGATTTAGATTGGCGGAGGCGTCGGGTCTTTTCAATATTCGCGGAGAAGTGTGTATCTGTAATTGCTAATTTACATTTTATCCAATGATTTAATTTGGAATACTTGTATCATAAATCTAGCTAGGGTTCAATTATTACAGCATAAATCAGACGCCATCTTGCCTTTCAGTATAATAAATCATCCCTCAGTTTTGCTTCTTATCCACCCGTTTTCCATCCACAAAACCGACCTCTAAAAAAAAAGTTGAATCGTTATCGAAATTTATTTATTATACAATGTTGCAATTGATTTCGGTCAGTCTAATCTTAACTGAAAAAACTTCGCTGATGGGAATTATACAACGCGTAATTAATAATATCAAATGGTGATAAATTCATTGGAGTAGGGTGGATTTCGGTTTTGGAATGCACAAGGAAACTCGAAACCTCAAGTCCGAGGATCTTTTGGGGAAATTTCCTAAAGCAAATTAGCTGGACGTTTCATGAATTTATTGCCGTCGTCCTTCTGCATAACCTTCGTGATCCTGATTGCCGAAGACCTCTTAATTATATTAAAGCATCCATCAATAATCGTCTTAATTCAACCACCCTTCACTGCCGAAACTTAATTACGTAAAGTGCACATTTAAGCACTGCAAAAGCATTTTAGTTTAATCTCTTCGAACATGATGGAAAATAATAATTTCAAGTTATTTTTATTTCAAGCAAATCAAAATGATTTTAATATGATTTGACTTTAGAAATGAAATATAATTAACCAAAATTACAAAAGTTTATTGCTTTAAGCATATCAAACATAATGGTAAATACTAATTTTAAGTATTTTTTGAATATTAATAATAGAAAATAATATAGTTATACTTTAGAAGAGTAAAAATAATTAAATTGAAAATTTAATGTTGCACAATGATTTTACTTTCATTTCATAAAGCAAATTTCACTTAGTAAAGTCATATTTTTATGTTCATATCATTAGCACAAAACAAGCATAATTTTACAACAAATCAAAGATAAAACTCAATTTAATTTGATATTTAATTTTATTAATTACAATTTTTGATACATAGTCATTTTCACAGAAAACGTTATATAATTTATCATAATACTTGACAACTGTTATATAAATTCTAATGTTTACTGGAAGCATAATATAATTTATGTTAATAATGAATTATTGTTATGTATTATGACAACTATAGAATAGTCATTAGTTCAAATTTTGACAGCAAACGTCATTTTGTAGCGATTGATGTTTGAATGATGCAATTATTAAAAACTATACAAATAAATATACTTGAATGAAGTAGAAATTTCGATAATTTTGTTATTTAAATTTTAAAAAATTTAGAAATAATAATTTTTGACACATAATTATTTTGACAATAAACGTCATAGAATTTATGACAATATTTGACAACTATTATGCATACACTTGATGTCACAAATATAAGTAAATTTAAATAAAAAATAATCTGACAACAATAGAAGTAATTATTTCCAATTTTGACAGCTATCGTCATTTTATAACGATTGATGTTTACTATTTTGACAACAAAAGTACTATATAACTTATGACAATAATTGACAACTGTTATGCGTACATTTGATGTCACGATTTATTTAAATTAATAAAATTTGTCAACTATAGCAAAGTCATAAATTGTAAATTTGACAGGAGCGTCATGTAATTTATGATAATACTAAATTACTGTTATGTCTCCACTTGATAAATTAAAAAAAACTAATTAAAATTGATAATTTTTGTCTCCACTTCATATCACACCTAAATTTAAATAAAAATAATTTGACAACTATAGAAAAGCCATTATTTCAAATTTTGACAGCAAACGTCATTTCATAACGATTGATGTTTATAATGATGCAATTATTAAAAACTATTGAAACATATACGCGTTGCTATGGTTTAAACAGGAAATCCATTTGTGTTTATGTGTGTCTCCTGAACAAACCTCGCATTCCTACTTTAATCATAGCTAGCTAGACTACAGCGTTTGCTCTTTTGTCTCATATTGCATCGTCGTTTTAGTTAAAGAATATTGTCTGTAGCTTTTATGTCGAGAGTGAACAAAAGATATTTAGGAGCGATTGTTGGCGTGTTCCTGAAATAGGTCAGTGGTAGCAGTCGGATTTTTGTTTGATACAGTTAGGAAACAAGGCCGAAGCGAAACACACACATATACATACATACAGAACAAACGTGGGGCTTTGCTTGTATCGTATTTGATATGGTTATTACCGCATCCATTCCGTGCATGAACTTTCATCTCGCATTGAAACCGAAAACTGCAGCAATCTCACCGACATGCATATAAACATATATATATAGATCGACTTACGAGCCATTGTCCTACCGCATTTCCTCTACATCGAATGAGAAGGAAATTAGATATTCACTTGAAACTTCCCTTATCCATTATTATACTACTTTTTTTGTTATCCACGTACAAAGTTCGTGATTTGCGCAAATCGAATTCGTGGATTTATTTATGCTTCGGAAACTTTTCGGGACTGACTTTATTAAAGGGGTACATTTTCCTACTGTGTTTCCGTGCCTTCGAGCTACATAATTGCAGCAAATTTTATTACTGATAATTGCAATCGTAAACAGCAATGCGCAATTTAATCGGGCGCCGGGACGCTGGGCGTCGTCACTCGATTACACTCTTTGATGGCTCAATTTTATTCGTAATTACATTTCTAATTTTCCCGGCGAAAGCGCTTTTCTGCATAAACGGTTTCGAGAAGTTGCCTCGTTCCACAGTCGAAAAGGTCGAGCCACGACAACCTTTACATAAAATTGAACACACAAAAAAAACTTTAGACATAACAATAATGATTCATACACAAAACAGGACTTTTTTTTTAATAATAGTATAAGTAGAGTTCAGTTTACTCTGTATTGTGAGAAAATACATTTTATGGTTCATCCACACTACGCTTGAAACAAACGGTATCTTCTTTGGAGTAAAGAGCCACCCAAACTACGCTTGACATGAAACATCAATTGTATGTCTGTTACTTTTGTCCAAGGATTGGCAACTTCTTTGGAGTAAAGAGCCACCCATACTACGCTTGATAAGAAACATATGTCTTAATAGTATGTCTTACTTTTGTCCATAGGTCGGTAACTTCTTTGGAGTAAAGAGCCATCCACATTACGCTTGATAAGAAACATCAATAGTATGTCTGTTACTTTGATGGATCGGCAACACGTTTGAAATGAAACATCAATAGTGTGTCTGTTGCTTTTGTCGAAGGATCGGCAACTTCTTTGGAGTAAAGAGCCACCCAAACTACGTTTGAAATGAAACATCAATAGTGTGTCTGTTGCTTTTGTCCAAGGATCGGCAACTTCTTTGGAGTAAAGAGCCACCCATACTACGCTTGAAACGAAACATCAATAGTATGTCTGTTGCTTTTGTCCAAGGATCGGCAACTTCTTTGGAGTAAAAAGTCACCCACACTACGCTTGAAATGAAACATCAATAGTATGTCTGTTGCTTTTGTCCAAGGATCGGCAACTTCTTTGGTTGCCGGTTCAGTTGCAATTGTATACTAGAGAAATGTATTTTCTCAATCCAACTAGCTTACGTAGAGCGGGAGCCGCAATTTGTCATTGAAAAAGCCGCATGCGATTACTTCATTTCAGAAATACCAATAATTTTCAAAAACTAAACTATTCAATTTTCACTCATATTTATTAATAGATAACAACGGTGTGAAATATAATAAAAATAATATAAATTAACTTAATGATGATGTTAAATGAAGAAAAGTAATTTTTGCTTGGATAGAGAGAAAAAAATTTGCAAGTAGAGAAAAAAGATCCTTCCCTAATGCGGCTCTCGTCGGGTGTAATGTTTGTCCCGGATTAATTTTTTAATTAGGAAATGGGAGAATCTCGCAAAACCCTGCGAGTCGGGAGGGTGTTTAATTAATTAATTGAGACCGTCTGCATACTTTGCCTCTACCACCCCTTCACCCCTGAACCCTCGACCCTGATGATACAAACGACGTCGTTATTATTTAACGACGATCGCTATTAGCGAATTGCATTGACGAAAAAACAAAAGAAAACAGAACTATTCGGGAAGCAACGTTAATTAAATCGAACGTCGTCGGATCGGCGTTAATGGTGAATATAGGTTTCAATTAGGTCGCAGAATCGAATCGATCGTTGCAGAATTAACATTTTTCCTATCCTGCAGGATAAAAGCTGAAAAAGTTCTTCGTATGTACGACTCTATAATTGAATCCTCCGGTTTTCCCATTTTTAGCGTGCAAAAATAGGGAGAGCGAAAACAAGGGTGAAGAAGTCGAGCAGTTCACGTTAACAATGAACGGATTTATGTTTTATTGAAAAGATAAAAAGAATATTTAAATGACGACGAATACGGGTTTCCGATTTCTTCCATACCTTACGTCTTTGAAACGAATACCATTATATCCGTGTAAATCTCAAGTTCTTATCAAAACATTTTTTTTTAATATATATATTTTTTTCATAATTGTAACATTAAATGTAATGTCAACTTTCTTAAGTTATATAATGTTAAATCTAACACCACCTTTTTGCATCATGGAACGACATTGTAACTAATTGCAGTTGGTACATTTGACAGAAATATAACCTTTAAATTTAAGTCGTACAGTACGAAGGTAGTTAGTTCCAAATTCAAATCATATTTATGTCGATAAAATAAAAATAAGTCTGTAATCGTTAATATATCCGCAAGATCTGTGTTTTTTTGGAACAGCGTTTTTCAACCTTTTCTCTCGCAATCCAACATAATAGTACCACTCCCGAATTGTTAACAGTATTCCATCAGTTTATCGTTGACAAAAGGTGACAGCTGTCATTTATCGATCCATACAAAGTTGAAAAACGAATAAGATTGTTAGTAGAAAAAAGATAAGAGTATGAATAAATCCTCACTTTATTTCAGTTATTATCATGTGTTCGATTTATCCAATTTATAATTAAACCGAAGTACGAATGACGATGAAAAATTGTATATTGCAACGAAAACTGTGAAAAAAAACGGCCTCTTTTCATTACTTCTTTCAGCAATCTGAGGCGCATCGCCCGAATCTAATTTAAAGTTATGGCGAGACTCCTATTTTTCATTCATTTCATTATTCAAATTCAATATCGCCGTCCGCAGACATGAAATGTTTCATCCTTCCTCCATCCCCTTAATCTTTTTACCGCTTATTTCCTTTCCCAAATTTTATTATTACCTATACGGCTTATTTCTATGAATAAATGCAAAGTACGAGCTATCAGGAAAGATTGAAAACGACTCGACTTCATACGGATGAAACTTTTATAATCCATATAGTCCATATTAATACGTTCATTTCTAAAGAAGATTCAATAGAAAAATGTGTATATTCAGTCACTAAAAAATACAGTCTATGAAGAAAGAAAAATATAGACATTTTTTACACATAAAAAATCGTTTTTGGCACAACACACGTGATTACAAGTGAAAGAGTAGAAAATACGTGTTATCTCGTAGTTGTCAAAGTGTTAACAAGTTAACTACGAGATAACTCGTAGTTGTCAAAGTGTTAACAAGTTAAATAATTAAAAATTAATGTAAAAGTATAAATCAGTATCACATATTGTTATATATAGTGTGAATGCATCATTTGCAATTGTAAAATTATGTACTTTATGTATCAAGTTGTAAGATAGATGCAGTTGTTTTGGCGCAATGCAGCAGTGAGTAAATCTGAATCTGATCGCATCGCTCAAACTGTATTCCCAGAGCGTGTACATTCGTAAACCGTGTCGTAATAAAAAGTAAATAGTAGAGCAGAAGGTCTTTTGGTAATGGACTCGTGCCTCGATGACGATATTAGAGATCGGAATCTGTGTTTTAAGAAATGGCAGCAATAAGCAGTCAAGATATTTGTTTGTTCGTAGCGTTCCAAATCTGGATCCTCTTTTTGTATAAAAACGGAGAAGAGGAGCAAAGCTTCTTCGTCGTCTGCAATAAAAGAGCGCCGAATGCGGGAAAGGCCCAGAATTTATAGGACCAAATTTTCCGCCCTCATGTCGGAGAAGACGACACGCATATCCTTTCTCTTTCTTGGTGCCTCCCGCATCCATCTATATAAATATATGTGTGTATGTATATATATATAGACTTCAGAGGAGTCCCCAAATCACCCAGAAATATGTGCGGATCGGGGCACGTAAAATATCTACCATTAATGTCCGGAATCGAATTTATCCCGCAGACCGGAACATTCATCAACCTCTCCAGTTTATGTAGGCATGCATATGGACAGAGAGAGAGGAAAAAAAAGAAGAGATAATGCTTTCACATAAATTTAAGCCGAGCCATCGATTTCAGAATTATATTTTTATATTGGACCGTCTCTGCACGAACTATTTATTTCATATCCCACTGCTGCACTATTGTATATTAACTCCATAAATCAACAAAGCTAATAAAGGAGACAGATATCTTGGAAGAATAGAACGGATTCCAAAACGCTATTAATTTTTCCATATTTAAACGTTGACTGTCAAATACGAGATAACTCGTTGTTAATAGTCACGCTCTACAAGTTGACAGTTAATATTTTCTTCAACTGGTTGGTTAAATATTAGAAATTAGTTTAAAACGTGTTCGTTACGTCCTTTGTATGCATCATATAACAACGAGATAACTCGTAGTTAATAGTCGCCCTCTACGAGTTGACAGTTAACTTGCCGACTGTCAACTTCTAGGTTAATTATTAAAAATAGTTAAAAACACGTTATGATATAACTTCTTAATTGGAGTTATAAATTATATAACAACGAAAAAACTCGTAATTAGTAATAACCCTGTACGAGTTGACAGTTAACATGTCAATTGTCCATTTGTGGGTTAATTATTAAAATATAGTTAACAAACACGTTATGAAATAATTTCGTAACTGGAATTATATATTATATAACAACGAGATAACTCGTAGTTAATAGTAACCCTCTGCTAGTTGACATGTCAACTGTGGTTAAATATTAAAATATAGTTAACAAACATGTTATGAAATAACTTCTTAATTGGAATTGTACATTATATAAAGAGATAACACTAGATACCCTCTAATCTAGTACCAAATCGATATTATTTTTTCCATAATTAATCATCAACATTGACTGTTAACTACGAGATAACTCGCAGTTATAAAGTGTAGTACCTAGTAGTTAATAGTCACAAGTTGACAGTTAACAACTTTGACTCATCGTAAATATTAAACAATAGTTAAAAACAAGTTAGCAGTAAACATACTCACTGTCAACTTGAAAATTAAGTATTATATAATAGTTATAAACATTTTTGTTAAGAAATTGCTTCTTTATAGGCATCTTAATTATATAACAACGAGATAACTCGTAGAGTATATCTATTAGATACGAAGATATCTTTAATATAATTCCAAATTGCTGTTATTTTTTTCCATAATAACCTTCACGAAACGTTCACAGTCATCTACGAGATAACTCGTTACAAGTTGGCAGTTAACATGTTGACTGTCAATTTATAGGTTAAATATTAAAAATACATAAAAAAAAATGTTGGATAGATTGGATATAAGTGAGTATTTATATTTATGCATTTTAAAATCCTCGATTAGTCCGGTTTTAAATAGTGCGAGATATTATATATCTTTGCTGATTATCAACGTTTTTCTATATGACAAGTAGGTTATGTAAATGTTTTTATTAATTCAAAACCCTCGACCTACTTAATTTTTCTTCTCCCATTTAGTTGCGGCCGTTTACCATATGTTTGTGTGCATTAATTCCAGCTCATGGTAAATTAATTATAAGGGAAATGCAAACATGAGCGATCTCTCAGTAAATGTAACGGGCAGTTTAGTAAATCGGTCGTTAAACAAAGGGGTCAAGGATCGATACCGGCATTTAGGTATTATACGCAATAATTATTACGTGAATCGTGCAACGATGCATCCAAGTTTCTCGGGTGTTAAGTGCATCCATCATCTTGCAGCTTCGAAGCGGATAACATCCACAAAGGCATATCACCACTCGAAACTATGATTGAATATGTTTTGTAAGCGCTTCGAATGTTGCAGCTCATTGAAACAAAACCCCAGAATATTATCAGAGAACTCCAATTTGGGAAATAGTTTCGTTTGAAGGCATCACCGTTATTAACGAAAACTTTCCCGAACAAGATTTGCAACAGTTCTCCTCTCATATTGCATGCAAATCCGTGAGATATTCTAAAATAAAAATAATAAAACAAAAACTATTTGAAACATACATATTTCTCACTAGAATAATATTACAAAATGAAAATGTTTTAAAACGTAAGCAGATTTCTCGAATGCCTGTGATTATGCACAACTAAAATGCGCAGACAACAAATTCCGAATTAGAATTTGCATGGAAATCACCAGGAATGTTGCATCGCAGCGGAATGCATCTGCATATTTAGATTGCTGTAATTATAAGTTCAATTAATTAAACATTCATTGGCCTTTGTATTGATGAGCTCGGCCGTTCGAAAGCCAAGTTTCCGAAGCGGAATTTCCTCCTCTGCAGACGCATTTCATAGATAAACATTATATGGTCGCACGAAATTTGCATTGGTCTAACCACTTTGGTATTGTGAATGGTTCCAAAACTTGAACAATATATAAATAGTTAAAATAAATACGATTGAGAGGAAATATGTAATGCAGCGAAAAAGTCAATCTTGATTTATTCAGTGAAAATAATATAATAATAATACATTCGCTCGGTGAAATGCGGTGACATTTTTGCGCGAAGAATGAATTCGCGTCGAGTTTCGCGCTATCACACGTAATGCGGTCTTCTTTATTGAGTCATGTTACATATTTTGACGTGGGAAAATGGCATTAAAAGCTAATACGTTTTCGCGCGTCGACGGTCGTGAGTTCAATTTGAATCTCCCGCCTAACGTTTTGTTTTGATGGCTCAGTGACGTAACTGTCGAGAGAACCAATGAGATTATTATATTTTTAAATATTTCGGATTGTAAACGAATCAGAAAAAACACATATTCAAATAACGAAAAACGTATAGAATGATTAAACTTATGGCCGCTTTTTAAATCAATGATAATACAACAACAATTTTTATTAAAATTGACAAATTTTTTTTTTTTGATATTTCTTTATGGGTAATTCTACAATAATATGGAATCTATTGAATAAATTGTAATCACTTACTAACAGAATATGTCTACAATTATTTACACAAATAAATATAGAATATAAACAAAAATATTCAATGAAATATACTTATCATTTACCAATTTGATCTTTGAAATTAAAGAAAAAACAAGGAAAGTCCGGTTTTGAAACTCGAACAAATACTTGAAAGTATAACAAAGATGTTGTATTCTTTCATTTGTTAGAAAAAAGCCAAATCAAATACTTTAGATAAATTTCTTTAAACAAAAATCAAATTATGGTTATTTTAATGAATAAATCTCAACTATTAAATTCCACAATACTCCTATAATTATTGAGTATTATATAAAAAAAATATGAATAAAAATGTTCAATTTCCTCAGTAAAATATATTTCTTTTATCATTATTTACCAATTTTAAAAATTCAAGAAAAAAAAAAGAAACTTGAACAAACAATCAAAATTAGAACAAAGTTTCCGCATTCTTTCTTTAGTTTAACAAAAAACATACCGGACTCTTTAAAATCGGACAAATCGAGTAACTAAATACTTATAAATATACTTTACTATAAGCTATCATTTCTGTAAAAATAAAAATATATTTTGTACAAACTTTTGAAAATTTATTTTTCTTTTACTCAATCAAAATTTTGAGATTTTTAAAAACGGAGTATAGTGAATCAATACTATTGTGAATACGGAATGATTGAAGCTATAATATGTTGTATGTAACAAATATAAATAAAATAATTAATTATTTGAAAAAAAATATTAAATATACAGGTAAACGTCGTGTTGCGCCGGTTCGATTTACGCCGATTCACAATAACGCCGCTGCGAAATAACGCTTAATAATTGTTGATTTTACACTTATATAGAGAAAAACCCTACAGTTTCCTCATTGTAAATAATGGTTCATTTTATGCCGATTCGATTTGCGACGGCTTTTGTAAGAATAGAACGTATAACGTACTTGTTTACCATTATGATCTTTTCATATATTGCTTGAATATATTTGTAGGGTTCGGAACGTATTTATTCAATTTGCATTATTTGTTATGGGGAAATTTAACTCGAAACTCGAACAATTTTTAAATAAGTTTATTCAAAATAGAAATTTTAAATAATTTACAAATTTTCTAATTAACTATTAACAAACATCAGTAAAAAAAAATACTAAACACTTTGATATGTAAAGTAAAGATATTTTTTGGTAAATTACTTGCATTATTTTGTTGAATTATTGATTGATGTTAATAATAGTTTGGTAGGTTTCGAAATATACTATATTTTATGCTACATAATTTTGTTGTTAACAATCAACTTTTATGTATAAAGCAAAGACGTTTTTGTTGAATTAATTAACACATATTAATCATCATCAATAGTTTCTGAATTTGTGGTTGATGGATAATGGCATTACTATTAATTAATTAATTATTAAATAATTATTAATTAACATATTAATTAATTAATATGTGTTAATCTGCGTAAAATGTTCAGTAGTTAATCTGCTTTAATCGTTTTGTAGGTTTCGAAATATGCTGTATTTTATGCAAAATTATTAATTATTTTTTACTTAAAAACAACAGCAAAACTTCTGACAAAATAAAAATATTCTACTCTTTGATATTTAAAGTAAAGACTCCCCTCCGCTCCCACATTTCATGAAATAAATAAAAGTTTAACAGTAATTTGGAAAATTGCTCAATGTACTATTCGCGCCTCCCCTTAGAATAGTCCGCACCTCCCTAGGAAGGCGCGCTTCACAGTTTGGAAAACGCTGGTATAGATGATGATTAGTTTCTGAATTTGTGGTTGATGGATAATGGCAGAAATATAAATTTATCTATGTTAATCTGCGTAAATAGTTTGTTAGGTTTCAAAATATAGGGATATTTTGTGTTGAAATATCGATGGGCTTTGACGCGAGTCAATTATTTAGAAACATATTAGAAGCTTAGCGCTCGGGTAACCCACCCAAAATTCCGTTGTAAAATATGCAACCCATTAGGGTTAGTTTTGAATGATGGGCGGCATAATTCCACCCTAAATCCCGACGGGAATAATTCATGCAGCCGAGGCAGAAAACGCATTGAAAATCGGATGCGGCCGTTTAATTAGCACCGACCGAGCCATTATTACAGCCCCCCCGTTCGCAATTTAAATTAAGTTTTCTCATATTCGGGATTGAAACTAATCCACGCGGGAGCTGGATTTTCTGCTAATCAGCCGGATTGATTCAATAAGTCCGACGCGGTTCTAATTGCGCGCAAGGCAATCTCTTTTCTATTTGGAACGATCAATTTCTATCCTAGATGAACGTAATGAACTGTTACATAACATCGTCGCTCCACCATTGGGTTTCAATGTTCGGTAAGGAGTATTCAGATATTTCCTAAATGCAATGAGCTGGTAACGTGCTAATTAGCGCTACATGCACCACATACCTAGGTTTCGACGGTATTGTCTACCTTTAGCAAGTTTATTTGTGTGCATCCAATTACCAAACTAATTCAATACTGCTAATTCCCAGTGAATGCTTTAGAATTTCGTGTAGGTATTTCAACAGATAAATGTGGAGAAACACTCTTCTGTCTTTTAATATTAAATCTCCTTTTAAATTTACTTTTTTTTTACAAAATTTAAATAATAATATGTTGAATCTCTTACATACTTTACATATTTTCTTGTGGTAAGATAAAAAGTGATTAAACATTCGTATCTTTCAGCTATCAGTAAAACAAACAAATATTTTTATTCAAAATATACAAATACAATCTTACTTCTCTACGTTTTATTCCTCAATCTTATATTTTTCCAAAACAATAAGCACTTTATATCAGAGAGTCGAACCAAAATTAATTTTGTTGCGGTTTGCGGTTCCAGATTCGATTTCGGTTCGTATAAAAATTTCGGTTCAGTTCCGGTTAAAATTAAAATTTTAAAAAAATCATCGAAAAAAAATCAATTTAAATTGGTTAGTTAATTAATAAAATCGAGTCAAATATCAAATTTTGGTTTATTTTTATTTATCAAATTCCCTTCTCAATTAGTGACTAGTTCAACACATGCATTTTGTAATGTTTCTTCAGTCATGTGCTTTCTCTTTCCTCTTCAAATTTTCTGTTTTTAGTCGGTGGTTGATTGGTGGTGATTGAGTCTTTATTTACATTGATGATTAAGCATTCCCACGGATTTTGGTCTTGATGGTTTTGTTTATTATTTATTTGTTTATTTCAAAAAAGATATACATTCTTTGTATATAAATTAAAGTGCAATAAGAGATTATGAAAAATAATTGAGCCGAAATTAACCGTAATTAAAATTGCGTTACGGTTTCGGTTTTTGATTTGAGCAATTTTTCGGTTCGATTTCGGTTCGACACTCCGGTTCAAATATCCTAATAAAATTTCAATTATAATGCATTAGTGGTCCATGTAAAATTTCGTCGAGGGCCGCATGAGGCCCGCGGGCCACAAGTTTGAGACCACTGATTAAAACGAACTCATTTAATCAAATGTTAACACAATCATTAACATTTAAAATCTAATTTGTGAATTATTCATAGAAATCATGATCAAAATTTAGTCGTGAACATAGAATTAATTAGACTGCATTTTAATTAAATTTCGTCGTATCGTCGGTCCGGCCCCGTATGTGTTTATGTAACTTTTCCAATTGTAGGACCAAACATTGCGGAACGTCGGGTTTTGGTCGACCAAATATTTGCGCTCTGCTTATAATAGAAGCGAAAATCCCCAAAAAAAAAAAAAAAATAAAAACTACGAAACTTACACGACCAAAAACCCGAACGTAGAGAGCAGAAACTCCACCCTCGGGGGAACCATTAATTCCGAACTGCAATATTGCGGATACGTGTAAATTGTTAAGCGCTTCACATCATTGAATACGTAATGATTTTAAATTGTAATCACATTTATTTATTTAAAATCATCATCATCAGCATTAAAATTATAATTGAAATGAAATTAAAAAAAAACCTAGCAAATAAATTCCGTTTTCGCATGTTTATGGAATAAATGTAAATATTGCATTTTCACAATTTACGTTTAATCGGTAAAGAAAAACAATAATAAAAGTGTAATTTAATTAAACTCGTTGCATTTTTAAAGTCGCTCTAGTGGAATGAACTGCCGTGTGGTAGCTTCTAGCGTGAATTATGGATAATGCGGATTAACAATATAAAAAATATGCTAGGATCAAGCTCGTTTGGGGAGATGTGCAGCTGTTTTTATTAATTAAAATTAAAATAAAACTTCGTTTCATGCTTTTCAAGTGGAGCAGAATTAAACGAAGAGGAAAATATGCTTTTGTATATAATATTTACATTTATTTATTTATTTATTTAACATCAGCATTAACTTTATAACTGAACAAAATAAATGTACGTGAATATTGTTTGCTACGTAAATATTCATAAAATACGTGTGCAGATAAATGCAACGAGGAAAAATCATTATATCTCAGTTAATGATTATTTAATAATGGTAATATCCGAAGATGAATAATAAAATAATTCGTTTCGTTAAATAGTAAAATAGTAAAATATATAAAAGTTTAAAATTTTAAATGTTTTTTGATTTTTTATATGGCTACTTTTTCAAATTTAAAAGTTTATTTCACAGAGGAAAACATTAGTTATAAGACTGAAGGTGGGTTTATTAAAAAGAATGAAGTTTTTTGTTTAATTTGGAGGAATAGGAAATGTGACATACATGGTTTATAGTTTCTAGGAGAGACTTTGGTTTTGTCTTTAGTTTTCATAGCAGTCTTAGTTATCGAATTATTACATAAAACGTAAGGACTTTACATATTGCATGAGAATTGGAAATACCACATGTCTGCTTACGAGTTCATTGAAAAGGCCGTAATCTTTAATTTGTATATTCTGTGATCTAATTAACTTGCGTAGTAATTAGTTAATACGTGAAAACTTTACATCTTTAATTTTGATCCTGATTACAAGAGAATGGGAAATATCACATATCTGGTTGTGAGTTCATTGAATAGGCCATAGTTATGTCATTAATTTGTATATTCTATGATGTAAGTTACTTGCTTGGTTATCTAGTAATTAGAAATTTTTTAAATAATTTACATCTTCAATTACGAAACGTGTTTAGTATATGTATTGTCAAAGTGTTTACAGAAGAATAGGAAATACCACATACCTGATTGTGAGTTCATTGAATATTTCATAGTTTTGTCTTTAATTTGTATATTGTATGATCCAATTAACTTACGTGGTTTTCGAGTAATTAGATAAAACCTGAAGACTTTATATCTTTAACTTTAAAACCTGATTACATCAGAAATACCACATATCTGGTGAGTTCATTGAAAAGGCCATGTCTTTAAGTTTTATATTGTGTGATCTAATTAGCTTGCGTCGTTATCGAGTAATTAGCTAAAACGTGAAGAGTTTACATCTTTAACTTAAAAACTTTATTACAGAAGAGTAGGACATACCAAATATCTGGTTGTAAGTTCATTGAAGAAGTCATAGTTTTGTCTTTAATTTGTATATTGTATGATCTAATTAATTTACCTAGTTACCGAGTAATTAGCTAAAACGTGAAGACTTTACATCTTTAACTTAGAAACTTGATTACAAAAGAATAGGACATAACAAATATCTGTTCATTGAAGAGGCCATAGTTTTGTCTTTAATTTGTATATTTATGATCTAATTAACTTACGTCGTTATCAAGTAATTAGCTAAAACGTGAAGACTTTATATCTTTAACTTTAAAACCGGATTACAACAGAAATACCACATATCTGGTGAGTTCATTGAAAAGCCATAGTTTTGTCTTTAATTTGTACATTGTGTGATCTAATTAGCTTGCATGGTTATCGAGTAATTAGCTAAAACTTGAAGACTTTACATCATTAACTTAAAAACTTGATTACAGGAGAATAGGACATACCAAATATCTGGTTGTGAGTTCATTGAAGAGGACATAGTTTTGTCTTTAATTGTTATATTGTATGATCTAATTATCTTGTATGGTTATCTAGTAATTAGATAACGTGAAGACTTTACATCATCAATTTTAAAACCTGATTACAGGAGAAAAGGATATACCACATATCTGGTTGTAAGTTCATTGAAGAGGCCATAGTCTTTAATTTGTACATTGTAATAATTAGCTTGAATGATTATCAAGTAATTAGATAAACAGATTCCATCTTGTGTAATCATAAAATATACAAATTAAATTGAAGGTTTATTTATTATATAAAAATTTAAAAAAATGGAAAATATTGTCTAAATTTATTTTTGAATTGGAAAAATCATTAAATCTTAGTAAGTAATAATTTATGTATATTATTATTTATTACTTATATTTTTTATATGAAAATTAATCCGAAATGAAAAGATTTTTCAAACTTTCCTTAACTTAAGTGGTTATGTCGTATATATTCGTCATGGTATCTTGTATTGCGCAGCGCTTATGACGAAAAATACGTGTATAAAGTACAATATAAAATAACAATTTAGTAACGCGGAAACAACATTTTCATAAATTTGTAATATAATTTCTTAGCACTTTAATCAAATTAGTTGCATTATGCAAGTCGGGCGCATGGAGTAAGTAAAGCTTATTGCAAATATAAATTATGTGAAATGCGGATTAACACACAAAAAAAGAAGATACGTTAGGACGAAGCTCGTCTGGGGAGATGTGTAGCCTGCTTCTTTTTTAATTAAAATTAAAACGAAACCTGCTTCTCGTCTGGAATAGAATTAAAGGAAGAGGTAACAAAATAAAACAAAAACCAACAACCGAAAGAAGAAGAAAAAAACAAAGAGGATTGAAAATGGAGGACAGCTTCGCGCGAATTTCCCCAAAGTAATCCGAAACTAGACGTGACGAGCGACGAACTCCTCCGAACCGCACAAAAGTCTTGTTATAGTCGAGTTGATATGAGCAAGTGTTATCGTCGGTTGGCGCTTGTTCAAATCTCCTCTCCGACTTATCCCCAGAAGAGATATTGCCGCAATCTCGGATAAAGGAATGGAAATAATTTCGCACACGCGACGAATTATTTCATCCTCCTTACCTCGTACGGTCTACAACTTTCTTCTCGGATTCCCTCGAGCCTTCGAAACATTCACTTCTTTTTCTTATTCTTTCTTGACTTACCTTCAAGGGTCTCGTGATGGTGACCGTTTCAATCGTCGTCGTCGGCTCCGCCATCGCATCTGCAAAAAAAAAACGAAACAAGTAACGGAATTAATAACGAAGGAACGACAGCTTGCACACACTATGGTTTTTATGAAAAGGGTCTTCATCTTCATTGAATGAACCGGAACCGAACCCTTTTGTGTTCGCAGTTCAGTGTCCTTCCTGTTTATTGAGAAACTGCCGACGCAGTATTTATGTTTGCATTTAATGCTTAGACTTTATCTGAGAAGATTGAAATCTGGACACGAGTTTATAAAGATTGTTTTTTTTTCTTCGTACTCCGACTGCCGTGGGAAAAACATATCCATTCACACGGCTCGATAATATCAGGCAACACCTTGATATCAATATTACTCGTATAGGAATTGATTGTAAAACGTAATCTCGTTTTACGACAGAAGTTTCATGTTTAATACGACGCATTTGTGTAATTCAAGTTTCAGAAATTTGTTTTCGGTTTGCGACCCTACCGTTTTTTCTTTTCATTTCTTAATCGTAAAATATTTCAAGTTACGAGGATATATCTTAACTTGAAATATTTTTTTACGATCGGTCCTAAAATATGGCTAAACGATTCAGCTTTTATAATTCATTCAGTTTCAGTTGCTTCCATTAATATTAGTATATATTCAGCATCCAATTTCTTCCTACAGCATCAATTTATAATTTTTAATCACTATTTTAAATTTACAAGAACAAATAAACAACAAAAACCAATAGAATTAGTTTCATTTCTACATTTCCTGGCATTAAATGAATTTAATTGAATTATTAAATTAATTTAATGCCACGAACAAATCTTCTAAGAAAAAAATATGCTGTTTTACTATTTTACATGAAGTTTACACCATATTTTAGTCAATAATTAACATTTTATAACAAATTTTATATTAAAAAATGCGTAATAAAAGACTCATGTAACCATAATATAATGAAAAGTTTTATAGTTTTCGAATAATCTTGAAATTTTTTATTTTACTAAATCAACAAACTTTGACTCCTTATAATAATAAAACGAGAACCCCAACAATTATGTCAATCACCTTATAGGAAAACGATAATCACCGCAAGCAAAAATTTTGGTAATTATTTTACTTCTTCAATGTTCCTATTAGATTACGTAGTTATCGAGTAATTAAATAAAAATTAAATTAAGTGAAAACAAAGATGAAAATTTTCTGATTTAGGTCATTAATTAACATTATGTAACTGTAGTTATATCAAAATATGTACAATAGAAGGGCCCATTTGATCTAAAGTTAACATATATATAAAAAAAGTTATAGTTTTCTAATTATTCTGAAATATCTTCACATACTTTTCTCGAAGAAATATTCAGATAAATCGCCAAATTTTCGGAGTTCATTACAAAAAATTTATTAACACCATAAACAATGGGTTCATTAGAAAGGTTGTAGTTTTTTCATTACTATACTTATTTGATGTTCATCTTAGTATACGTAGTTATTGAGTAATTAAATAAATTTTGTAAAAATATATCGATTTTTTAACAAAAAACAAGACAAGCGTTGGGAGCTTATTACAAAAAAAACTAAAGAAAGTAGAGTCATTGGAAAGGTTATAGTTTTGTCCTTACTTTTCTTATTCGATGTTTTTCTTAACCTACTTAGTTTTCGAATTATAAAATAAATAAAGAAGACGTAAAAAAAGTAGAAGAATGGTCAAATCTTTTTAGTATTCGTAGTTATTGAATAATTAAATAAAAAATAAAAATGTGAAAACTGAAATGAAAAATCTCAATAACTCGGTTATGTTTATTAATACATTATTTAAGAATAGTTATTCCAAAAGATGCAAATAGAGTAAAGTTAATATAATTTTGAGTTCTTTTGTAATAACTTATTACACGTCAAATGTTGCCAAAAATTTCGGCAAATTTTGAGAATTCATTACAACAAAAACTATGAAAGCCACAAACAAAATAGTAGTCATTGGAAAGGCTATAGTTTTGTCATTAATTTTCTTATTCGATGTTCTACTTATCCCACTTAGTTTTCGAATATTAAAATAAATAAAGAAGACTTAAAAAAGTAGAAAAATTGTCAAATCTTGATTATTACTTAACATTACGTAACATCAGTTATATCATAAAAATGCGGAATAGAACAGTTCGTTTGACATAAACTTAATATATATAAAAAAAAATAATCTGTAATATCTTATTAGACCATTGTTTTCAAAACGAAAGCTATATTCAGAAAAATGGCTAAATTTTCGTAGTTCATTACAAAAAAATCTGTTGAGACCATAAACCAAACAATGGGTTCATTAGAAAAATTGTAGTTTTTTCATTACTTTACATATTTGACGTTCTTATTAAGCCAAATTTTGGAAATTCACTACAAAAAAACTATGAAAGCCACAAACCCTATAGAAGAATCATTGGAAACGATATAATTTTGTCATTATTCGATGTTCTTGTTATCCTACGACGAAAAATATCCATATTTTTAAAAACGCCAAATTTTGGGATTTCATTACAAAAAAAAATCTAAAGAAAGCAGATTCATTGGAAAACTAGTGTTTTCAAAAAATATCGAAAAAAAAAACACCAAATTTTGGGAATTCATTACAAAACGCTCTACAAACCATAAACCCATTAGTCTATGGCTATAGTTAAATCGACAAACTCAACGGTATGTTCTTTAGAAAGGCCATAGTTTTGTCTTAGAAGTGCGAATTGGAAGATGTAATTATCATATGCCGTTATAAATAAATTAGGTAAACCGTGAAGAAACAATGATCTTACCTTTCTTCAAATTATTTCTAATAGAATTAAGTTTAATTCTCTCCGTCACACTATCGCAACTGCTCATTTTGCAAAATCTACTTAATCCCAAACGAAACTGAAAGGTTTATAAAGTGAAATTGTATATTTTAAACTGAAAAAATATTTTAAAATTTTAATAAATTAATATATTCTATTTACTGTAAAATGAAATGTATGAAATTATAAATTTCGGTTGTTGTTTTGTTGTCTTTGTAATAACATAGTAAAATAACAAATATCAATCTCCAAATATGTTTTTTAGGTCATGGCTTGTACAGACAGCATTATTTACAATAGCAATTTCGAATACCAAGTTGAAATTTCGTATGAATACATACAACGGTTTAAATTATTTTAACCGGAATTGTTGCGAAATTAGTTTCGCATATGAGTTCTAGTGTCAAAAGGTGAAATTCACAAAATAGATATTGCTGAATATCCCTGTTTTGTACATTCAATTCGTTTAATTTAATTGCAATATCAACAGTAATTCAATCTATATTACAACAAGCGATTCCTTATTTTTATAATTTTGTGTTGAAATATTTCATTGAATTGTGTCGAACAAATATACAATTTCTCTTTACAATTTAATAGTATTAAATTTACACACACGAACGGATTTATATCAACCGCACCGACGAAGCTGTGGAGTGGAACTACCGAAGTTTTCCATCACAGATTCGTTTTCGTATGGGAATCATTCGCAAAGTCTCCACGTGCGTTTTGAATCCAGAACTAATGACGGTGAAATGAAAGTTCGCAGACTCAATTGTGTGAAACTTTATGTATTTCTGGGATAAATGCAAGAAGTCATTAACAATTCGTAACAAAACTTTCACCTTAGAAATTAATAATAATAAATATGTAACATTGAATTAAAATCAGATGCATTTTATGTGCGCTAATTAACAGTATGATAATTAAATGAGTGTATTAATTATGCAGTTAGAAAATTTTAATGGGAATTGGCTATAAATCTATTTGTAATTGTATAATTAAAGTTCATTTTACATTGAAATTAGATTAAGTCTTAAATTATAATGTAACTCTTTTTTCGCAAATAAATGTGTTATGTCGATAATTAATTAGGTGAATAATTTTATAATTAGAAAAATAAACAGAATTATTTTTACTTTAGAATATGAACTTGAGAAAATTTATATAACAGTTGTATAAATCTTTCATTTAGTTTCCAACTTTTAAGTTTTATTTTACCTAACACATTATACCTCACCTAGTGCGGGTTAGAATCCGGATTAATCGAGGTATTTATAATCGCATAAAAATAAACTTGATTACATATGAAGGAAAAACCGATCCTTTATATACACAAAAATAATAATTTTGTGTACTTTTTTTATCAAATTTAGATTGTTATGGATTTTTTAAACCGGACTGTAATAAATTCGAAATGATCGAAGCCGTATTATGGATTATAATGAGACAAAATCAGAGTTATTTCTAGCTTTAGATGGTTGGTTTTATTCATAAAGAAAATAGATTTTTAAAGGTTTTGTATTACATTTTCAATTTAGTCCATGATTTCTATTGTTGAATGAGTATCTAAAATATGATAACTGTTTATTTTTATCAATGTTATAAAATCACAAGTGATGTAATTTGAAAATGTCGATAACAAACAGAATACGTGTGTAAAGAAACAAAAAAAAACATGTTTTTTTTAGGTTCGGAAATCAATCAATCAAAATATTCCATTTTATTATTTTCCATCAGAAAACAAACATGTTACATGTTGTCAATTTTTTTTAAAAACTCCCAACAGAAACAAACTAAACAAATAAAATAAAAAATAATAGTACTGGCCCCAATTCGAACGATAAATTTCGTCGACACAACTGTTTTTAACAAATATGTTTTTTTGCATCGAATAGTTTTGCGTCTGTATTTATGTAATTTCGTTGAAAATTTATACATAGTATGTCTGATTGGGTCAATATTTTCAAGATTGTAGATTGACCACAGTGTACTTATGTAATTTTGTTGAAAATCTATCCATTATGTGTTTTGGGTCTAGATTTATAAAGTTTGTGGATATACCGTAATTACGTCTATATTTGTTAAGTAATTACGTTGAAAAACTATTAATGATGTGTCTGGGTCAAGATTTTTTACTTCATAGTTGCGACTATATTTGTTAGGTAATTTCCTTGAAAAACTATCAATTAGGTGAGTAGGGTCAAGATTTTTAAAGTTTGTAGAGTGATCACAGTTGCGTCTGAATTTCTTATGTAATTTCGTTATGGGTGTATGGTCAAGATTTTTAATATTTGTGGAATAACCATAGTTGCGTTTGTATTTCTTATATAATTTCGTTGAAAGACCATACATTATGGATATATGATCAAAATTTTTGTTACATCGGTATTTGTGTGTGGGGTCAAAGTATTTAGAGTGACCACAGTTGCGTCTGTATTTCTTATGCAATTTCGTTGAAAAACCATCCATTATAGGTGTATTGTCAAGATTTTTAATATTTTTAGATTAACCATAGTTTCGTCTGTATTTGTTGTGTAATTTCATTAAAAATCCATCTATTTTGTGTGTGGGGTCAAAGTTTGTAGAGTGACCACAGTTGCGTCGTAGCGTATTTTTAAGTAATTTCGTTGAAAAACCATCCATTATGGGTGTATGGTCAAGATTTTTAATATTTGTGAAATAACCATAGTTCCGTCTGTATTTTTTGTATAATTTCGTTAAAAATCCATCTATTTTGTGTGTGGGTTCAAAGTTTGTAGAGTGATTACAGTTGCGTCTGTATTTTTTATGTAATTTCGTTAAAAAACCATCCATTATAGGTGTATGGTCAAGATTATTAATATTTGTAGATTAACCATAGTTGCGTCTGTATTTGTTGTATAATTTCGTTAAAAAATCCATCTATTTTGTGTGTGGGGTCAAACTTTGTTGAGTGATTACAGTTGCGTCTGTATTTCTTATGTAATTTCGTTGAAAAACCATCCATTATGGGTATATTTTCAAGATTTTTAATATTTTTAGATTGTCCATCATATTTGTGCCAAAGTAATTTTTGGCGAATATAAAATAAATATTACTACCCTCAAAAAAAATTCAGAGCGGTTGAAGTTGAAAAATTTAGAAAATTATATTTTAACCAAAGACGATATACTAATTCTACTTAAGCTATTTAATTATATGATATGATAAAAAACCATAATTGCGTCTGTATTTGTTATGTAATTTCGTTAAAAATCCATCTATTGTGTGTGTGGGGTCAAGATTTATAAAGTTTGTAGATTGACCATACTTGCATCAATATTTGTTATGTAATTTCGTTGAATATAAATGCATTGTGTGTGTGGGGACAAGATTTTTAAACTTTGTAGATTGATCACGAAATATTGTTACTATTATAAATTGCTTAGTTTGGAATTATTTTACGAGTGCACTTTTCATATATATATGTATAACATTTTTTTCATAACGATGATGTATTGAATGGCTTTTTTTTTCATAAATTGCCTGAAAAATAAATTATCCCGTGGGGGTGCACGGAAATAAATTTTAATTAAATCGCAATTCGAATTGGCGTTTTGTTCTCCGACCACCCCCACCCCTCCGGATGCCATTATTGGTTTTTGATTCCGAGTCATATTTAACGCTTTCAGAGCCAATTACGCAAAATCGCCGCAGCACCCGATTGCATAAAACGCAATCATCATCATCAATTTGCCTGCCATTCTGTTATTAATAACGCAGAACTTACAATTTTGCGCGCAAAACTGCGAATATTGCAAACGGTAGTCATGAAAAACGCGAAAACAGAATTCGATTTAAATGGAAATTTATCTAAACTAGCCGGTTGCAAATTGGAACAATTCATCTGCTTTTGGGGGTTTAATTTATTGATAATTAAGCAAGCAAATGAACGTTATTGATATTAATAGTACATTGGGTTGGTTTTCGTTTAACGAAATTCGGACAACGAACACTTTTGCAAAAGATTTCGGACAACAAACACATGTTTGGATAACGAACCCAAAATGTTCGTAAACTGAAATCGTCAAAGTAAAGTTAACTTTAACGATTTCGGTTTACGAACAATTTGGGCTAGTAACAACAGATTATGTTCATTAACCGATTATTATTAGTTTTAAGTTTAATTACAATTACCTCTCGACTTACAACCATTCGCACTTATGATCAAATAAAAAACATCAACCACAAAATTAGTCAAATATATTATTTACTTATATACCAATTCAAAATCAGAAATAAAATCTATTAATTCTAATATCCACATGCATACGTCTATTTTTTTTTTTTTTTTTCATATAAAATTTGACTTACGACCATTTCAACTTACATACAGAACGGAATACTACCGTAAGTAAAGCAAAAAAAAAACGTTTGAAAGATTTGTAAACCCGTTTGAAACAATGATTATTTGAAGGGGGAACAGTGGATTTAGCAGAGAATAATAAAAAGTTGCAGACGCTCAGGAAGTTTTACCTCAAAGCGTCTAGTTGAATCACGTACTTTTTTAAACTTTAAAGCTGATTTTTTACTGAAGGATTTTTTTTTCGAATTGGTTTCATAAAATTTGTCAACTCATGAGTCAAATGATGCATTCAGAATCGTATAAAGAATCATACAATGAAAACATATAAAAGGCTTTAAAAAATTATGTTATATAGAAATTCTTATATAATACGCAAATTATTCAAGATATTTTTTAACTTCAATGCAATAGTTACAAGACTATATGGAAATTTGTATATAATACGCAGACTATTCAAGATATTTTCAATTTCAATTCAATATTTGCTTTGGTACAAAATTATATAAAAACAAATATGTTAAGAAAAATGAAAATATTATAAGAATATTCGAATATAATACGCAGACAATTTAAGATATTTTCAACATCAATTCAATATTGACATATCGACAAGAAATTACCCAAACTGATATTCATAAAAATTAAAATATTTGATGGAAATTCGTATATAATACGCAGACAATTCAAGATATTTTCAACATCAAATCAATATATACTTTGCTGCAAGATATTGGCAACAATTATGTGAATATAAATGAAAATATTATATGGAAATTCGTATATAATACGCAGACTATTCCAGATTCAATTTCAATTCAATAACTACAAGAACTTACCGAAAATTTTGTTAATAAAAATGAAAATATTATATAGAAATTTGAATATAATACGCAGACAATTCAAGATATTTTCAACATAAATTCAATAGTAACTTTGCTACAAGATAAAAATGAAAATTTTATGTGAAAATTCGTATATAATACGCTAACTGTTTAAGATATTTTCAACTTAAATTCAATAGTCATTTTGTTACAAGAAATTACTGAAATTTATGTTAATAAAAATGAAAATATTATAAGGAAAATCGTATATAATAGGAAAACTATTCAAGATATTTTCAACTTCAGTTTCAAAATATTATATGAAAATTCGTATATAATACGGAAACTATCCAAAACATTAATAAATGCAATATTTACTTTAAAATGAAAGTATCACAGTATAACGCGAATTACTTCAACGTGCTAAAAATATTGGGACAACATTTTTTATACAACGCGATTCTCGTACAACGAAATTCCGTGTTATATGAGGAAAACACGATTCCATACAACGCGTATCGTTTTACTGTATGTAGAAATTCGTGTATAATACGCAAACTATTCAAGATGTAAAAAAAATCGCACTTAGAAAATACATCAAAGATTTACGAAATACATGAGAACAAACAAAATAAATAATTAAATTACACATGAAAACATTTAAAAAACATTTAATTTCTCATTTTACATATGGAGAAATTATCAAAATGCACATACATAATTCACTGCTACTCGTGTTCACTGCAAAACGCACATCTTCTTGTGAAATTGGTTGGATTCACCGCATAAAGAAAAACCGCACCAAAAATAAAATCGCATAAAAAAGGACCGCACACTAACAGGTTCTACAGTACTATGAAAATGACGATAATAAAAATGTAATATTTTCATGTTTATTAACATCATTTTCTGTAAATATTCGTTTCTAATACGTAAACTATTTCAGTCATTAAAATAATAATAAAATTCAACTGATGCAAAGGGCTATGAGATATTATTAACCACAAATTTCATTTTTAATGTGAATTATACATGAACTGATAAAAAAATATCGTTGATAGTTAAGAAATTAACACTATATAAAATAAATGTATTTAAAAAAAATAATATATGAAACTGAAAACACCGGAATGCTTCGATTTCGTATGCAAATTCTCTAGCAATTTAATAAATGGCTTCGACACGATCTGCCGTTTACGTCTTAATAATGGAAGAAAGAAAACGGCCATTTATTTGCATGAATCACGAAAGCACACACACCGTGGATCGATCAATTTCGTCGAGGCACCAGACAAAAAAATATATAAAAAAAAATAAACGGAGGCGGAATGTTATTGGAAACAAATAATAAGTAGAAAGAGATTTTTTTTCTTCTGAAATATATATATATATGTTCAGCTTTGAGAAAGGTAGGTGGATCTTTGCGTAGGACCATTAAGTAAATTATATTTAATGATGATGAATCGTCCGTTTCGCATACCGAAAAAAAAAACTTTCACTTCATTCATTGCCAATGAACGACAAAGTGGATTTTAAACTTCGACCTTCGACGACACCGATTCATTTTTATAAAAGCGAAAATAACGAGAACTTTTGGTAATGATTTTATTAGACTGCAAGGAAATTAATGATTCGTTTCGTAATGCATGCAAATTATACAGTAAATTATTAACGTAGACTTTCATTAATTTTTATTTTATGTACATGAAAAGGCAGAAACAAAAATAAAACTGCAGTGTAATAACCAACGTTATTATGTTATAATATTAAAGGTAAACATATTTTATTACCGATTGATTCTCTCAGTATACTTAGATTTAAAGAATGAAACAACTTACAAATTTGAAAAATATGTATAAAAATCTCTTTTTTCAATTAAATAGAGCATTTATTGAACGAAAATAGATAATAATTAGCATTCAATTTATATTTTGTTTAAACTGTTGAAAAATTAATGTTTTTTAAAACGGAAAAAAAATTGAGATAATTTAAACAATTTGTACATTTTGTCAGACTTACATTAATGGTTCAGATTTTTAAAATAATTAATTAAATTAATATTTTTTATAGAGTGTACACATTAGACTAGCAATAATTAAAAATTCTCTAAACAGTTTAGATATTTCAATTAATTAGTTCATGAAAACTCAAAATTTCTGTTTAATGTTGAAATAATTTAAAATATTCGCATTTTTTTCACATTTTCTGATAGTTCAGATTTTTAAATCAATACATTATCAATTTTACTAATTAAAATTCTCCAATGTATTGAGTATAAAAACAATTCAAAAAATTTGCAAAGTTATTCGTATTTTCCGATAGTTTTTAGAGAGTTTAAATATTTGAACGTAATTAAAGATTCTCCAAATTTCTCTTTGACGTACGATTTAAAAGATTCGCATTTTTTCAGATTTTTCAAATAATTTTGATTTGCAGCGATTTAAAAATTCGCTTTTTTTTTATTTTTTTTTTAAATAATTTAGACTTTTCAAGTAATTAGATAAATTGATATTTTATTTAACCTATTTAGGTAAGGGTTACAAAGGAACTTGCAACAATATAAATATTCTTCAAGTTTGTATTTCATGTTAAGTACAATATAAAAGATTCACATATTTTCCAGATTTTTCGATAATTTCGATTTTTCAATTAATTGGCTAAATTTATAAGTTATCGAACCTATTTATATAATGGATACATTGTGATTTGCAACAATTTAAAAATTCGTAAAAAAAAAATAAATACAAATTAAAAAAATCAGATTTTCCGATAGTTTTCAGATACTATAGATTTACAATTAATTAGTTAAATTGATAATTTATTTAACATATTTCAATAATCAATACATTATGACTTGCAACAGATTTAAAATTTCTCTATAATGTTGAGTCAATCAAAAATTAAATTGATGAATTTTTCAACGTTTGTGATACGTTGAATAAATCATCATAGATACATTAGGACTTGCAACAATTTAACAATTCTCCAATTTTCGCTTTAATAATGAGATAATTATAAAAGAGACGCATTTTTTTTCAGATTTTCCTAAACAGTTTAAATTATTCAAATTGATAATTTCTGTACTTAATTGGGACTATTAATAAAATCTGATTTTTTTAATTGTCTTGCAAAAATACAAGAAAATATCAATTTTTCTCATCAATGTTAAGACAATTTTATAAAATTGCAAAATTTATGAGATTTTACTAATTTAAGAATGAATTAAAAAAAACTTAACTTTTAATTCAATTAAATTATTTAAATTAATCAACTTAAAAAAAAATATCCGAGCTTCAGTTTATTCATCAAAATGAAAATAAACACAAACACTGAACGTTTTTGTTTACTTTGTTGGAGACTGCTTCTATTTATTTCTTTGCAGGGTCACAGACATCGTCGGCTTATCGAAGCATTCCGAGCTGATAAACCCGGTGCAACGTTTTTGAACCAATATTTACGGAAACGTCTATGATCATTAAATAAACTTCGGTGTTCATGAAAAAAAAAACATAACATAACGCACGAGAATTCTAGTAACAAGAACGAAAACACAGTCGATTTCCGCAATAAGCAAATCGATGCCTCCGCCGTGCACAATGACCTGAAAAACTTTCTTCCAAACTTTTATTTTGTTCTTTTCTCTTCCCCCAACTTGATGATAGTTTATTAAAGAACATCTAAAAGCTTTCGAGAGAAACTTTTGGCGAGAATTACCAATGCCAGCAAACTGTGCTAAAACAATATATATATATATTTAGGTAAGTGTATGTGAACGAGAGTAGAGAGATACAACAGAATTGCTGTGAATTGTATTTATTGACAGATTTAATTGGACGTTGAAAATATATACATAAACCCTTTGATGAAAGCAGCATTAATGAAACTAAACAACAACAAAAAAGATAAAGAATTTATTTCAATTTACCGTAGTTTTGTTTTTAAATTTATTTTCAGCTATTGCGCTTTTTGATCTGGTCGCAGCCAATGTTCACGTTTTCCAATTCCAATACAATAGCCCACAGTCGAATCCACACTCACACTATATGATTGTTACGTGAACCAAATATTTAAAAATCCGTTCATGCAATCCTGTTTCCATCGCCAGAGTAAATTTTAATTATTTTTGATGATACAATATGAATCTGCACGTTTAGTAACAGATAATAAATCCCATATCCTGAAATGTATATAGGTTTTTCATAAACCCAGTGAAACCTCGTTTGTTCGAACGTAAATGTCAAAAATCTGTTCGAAAACCGAAACCGTTTTACAAATTCTGATTGTCATTTTGACCGAAATTCTGTACCTTCTTTGGTTTGATTTTCTGTCCGTTAACTGTATTGAATAACTGTATTAAACAAATCGTTAGATTCTTAAGAAAAGATAGCTTAGATCGTTTATTCTGAATGGTATAGTTTATAACTGCGTTTCTTAATCTATGTGTCTAAAAATGACAGCAGTCACTTTGCGTCAAAGCGTAAAAAAAATATGTTATAAACAATTGGGCCGAGAAATGACAGCTGTCACCTAACGTCAAAAATAAGTATTTTACAAACGATTGGGTCTCAGTACAACTAATATAAAAATACTGAGGAAGGATGAGAAATACTAGTTTAGAAGATTCATTACTTTAGTTAGATAAATTGATTGAAATATTGTAACAGTTTATTTTAACCTGTAATCAAAATAATAAATCCCATATTCTCCCATACATACATTTATATAGGTTTTTCATAAATCAAGTGATACCTAATTTGTTGGAACATAAATGTCAAAAATCTCTTCGTAAACCGAAACCGTTTAACAAATTCAGTACCTGATTTTCAGTTTGACAGTTGGGAAACGGAAATTCATTACGTTCTTTAGTTTGATTTTCTGTTCTTGAACTGAATTGAATGTGAAATAAGGCGTTAGAGAAAAGATCTTATCAATATCTTCTACTATTTTTTGAGGAAGGATAGCCTAGATTGTTTAATTTTAAATGGTTTAGTGTAGAACTGCGTTTCTTAATCGCAAAATGACAGCTGTCACTTTGTTTCAAAGCGTCAAAAAAATGTATGTTATAAATGACAGCTGTCACCTAACGTCAATAAAAGTATCTTATAAACGATTGGGTCTCAGTACAACTAATATAAAAATACTGAAGAAGGATGAGAAATACTGGTTTAAAAGATTTGCAATTTTTATTTAATTAGATAAATTTATTGAAATGTAACAGCATAGTTTATTTTAACCTGTAATCAAAAATAATTATAAATTTTTATTGACAAACATTGCTTTAAATTTCTTTAAAAACCCTTTTTATCATTAATTAAAGTTTTATATCAAAATATGAAAAATGTTTTCGTAATTTCTGGAGTATGTTTTATAATAATTGGATTTTTTTGTCATTTATAGCATTATCAAATTTGACAGCTGAAGCATAAGAACAGGCTAATTTGAAAATTAATCTTTTTTTCTTTAGTTTGCACATTCAATGGACTAATTAAAATATGTTGTTATTAAGTAATTAAATAAAACATGAAAATTGTATTATCAACTTTGACAACTTAAAATAGACAAACCAAACACAAAACAAATTAATCAGTATATTCATTAGAAATCCCTATTTTTGTCTTCAATTTCCAAAATCATTGGTCTAATTGGTATACGTTATCAAATAATCAGATAAAACGAGCATACAATCGCCATATTCATAAAACATATAAAAAAAGTTACGCAGTTTGAAAAAAAAAATCAAAAAACTTGTTAACCCAGCTTTCATGTACAGCAAGATTAGAGAAATTCATGGAAATTGAGAAATAACATTGATATCTATTGAAAATATTGTTGACAGTAAATATTTAAATTGAGGTATTTTTCTATGCAAATATTGTGAACGTAAAATTATTGATAATTTTCTTAACATTATATATGAATCACAACCTCTGATAGTGCGCCGATCCATTGAAACCGGACTAATCGAGGAACTAAATACTTACAAAAAATAAACCGCTCAAAAAGAAGAAAACGTTGTTGGACATAAATGTCGAAAATCTGTTCGAAAACCGAAACCGTTTTACAAATTCAGTACCTGATTGTCAGGTATGTTCGTATGTTCTTTAGTTTGATTTTCTGTTCTTGAACTGAATTAAATGAGAATGAGGCGTTAGAGAAAAGATCTTAACAGCATGTTCTACTTTGAGAAAGGATAGCTCAGACTCTTTAATTTTAAATGGTCTAGTGCAGAACTGCGTTTCTTAATCCCAAAATGACAGCTGTCACTTTGTGTTAAAGCGTCAAAAAAATGTATGTTGTAAACAATTGAGTTGCCAAATGACAGCTGTCACCTAACGTCAAAAAAAGTATCTTATAAACGATTGTACCGCTCAAAAAGAATAAAACGATCTCAATTAAAATTTAGTTTCTTTTGAAATTTGTGAAATTGGACTGATTGAAGCCGCAGTATGCGAGGTATTGCTATACATTAAGAATTTAATTGGAATTACACAAATTAATGAATAAAATTAATATTTTCATCAATGCTTAGGAGTTATTAATTTATCAATATTATGGAATAAAATCAACTACAAATTTACACAAAACTCGATACAAATTACATTCAGAATGTTCATGCCTCTAAATCTATTTATAACATCAACAATGGCAGATCAATACGGCAATAGTGTAGCAAATTATTGGAGGAATTGTGTAGTTTCCGGTCGCTGGAGCGAAAAGCCATTTCCACGTGATACCACCTCTTTCCGTGCCCGATTTTCAAAAGCACTCTGACGCTGAAAGTGACCATTTAACCATAAATATATGAAATCTATACCTCCTCGCGGCGGCCCTAAATCCCAACATACAAACGAGCTTTGTGCCGAAAGAATAAAATGCGAACCGCACGAGCACAATGCTCATTCTTACATCACAATTGCAGCCGCATTCGACCTCAATGCTTGATTGAAGGTTCAAAGGGCGCAGGAAAAAAAAATAATAATAAAAGGTTTAAGATGAGAAGATGAAAAAGAGAGAAAAAAAAAAAATATGATGTGGCGGATTTGTACGCAGGTGGGAATATAATGGGGAAAATCGCAAATAATATTTCCCTCACACGAGTTTCCATTATCGAATTCAACTTGTACTTGAATTCCCTCGGCGCAATCAAGACTTCCATTAAAAGTCGTTTAGACATTTATACCGTATAATTTTCCGTTAAACAAGGAATAGATTACATAGAAATTAGTCAAAACCCAACTTGGTAATAATGATAATTTGATATTTCTGAAAACCTATCCTCACCTGAAAACGTTATTATTATAGTTATCGATACGAAGGCCATCAAATAATAATAAAAAATTATATACATAATACATGAAATAGTTTTTGTTATGGCCTATTTATATATCCATCGACTTATTGGGATTCCATTATATTATCTAATAAATCACATTACATAACGATGTTTCCATATAAGATTAGTCAACTTTTGCGTGAGAGTAAAAAAAAATTTATTTATATCTGGGCGATAAGGCCTACACGGATCTATATCAAAATTCCGACAGTATCTTTTATTAATTGATAATGTCGGGATTATGGTTGAGGGAATTTCGAATATCGGGATTTTAATTGTCTGGATTTGGATTGGTTATTTTTTCTTTTGTGTGTCTGTAATGAACATTATTAAATATGTAGCTAATTTGTTACATTTTAACTCTTTGAGAGGCGGTGGTACATGTAATACACCACCTTTTGAACATTTTGAGGAAATTTGTTGGGTCTAGAAATTTATGAATTTCTGTCCCCTCAAAGAGTTAACACACGAAGTGTATGTAAAAACGTGTAATAAAGAAAGAGAAATTATAAATTCCATTGAAAGAAGTCTTGAATAGCGAGACAGTCGCTTTAATCGAGGGTTAAATATGTTGAAGGGTGTCGCGAGGGTGCGTTAGTCCAATGTAAACAACTTTTAATAATTGACTTCTGTGTCGCTTACTACCCCTATCGCATTAAAAACATCCACTTAAAAGCCACCCTTTTCCTCCACGTTTCCCATATATATAACAAACTAATGATTCCGCGTCCAGCACGCCCTCAGCTCGCCTGTTTTTTCTTGCTCGCTTGTTAGATGTTTTGTTGCCTTTAACTACCATTAAGTTATTAATCCGGGACAAAACAAGATAAAGAGGTTCTTATACGAAATAGCCTGAAACAAACTACCTACTAAATTGTAAATATTAATTTAATTAATAATGCCTTATTTATTTGTAAATTATCCCGTCCCGAAAAAACTAATGAAAAAAAACGATCAAATATGTCTTAAAAATAATGTTGTGTACTATTTTCTTTTTAATTTGCTGAATGAAAATTTAGTTTTGGAAATTTTCAAACCGTACTGTAGTGAATCCGGACTGACCGAAACCGTACTATGTTCAATTTTTTTTTGTTATTTAGTTACCCTAAATAGCAACAAGTGATTTGATTGTTAATTATTTCTTGTATTACAACTAAAGAAGTACAAACTAAGGTAGTCTAACTTATATACTAAAAATAAATTTCCAACAAATTATCTATCCCGGACTGTTTGAAACCGATCCAATCGAGGAACTAAGGTAAAAGAAAACGATTAAATATTAAAAAAAAATATATTGCTCAATTAAACTTTAGTTTCTGATTAAAAAAATTTTAAACCTTATTTTTGTATGTGTTCTTAGCTCAAAAAGAAAAGGATCATAGCTTTCATTGAAATGCATTTTTTTAAATTTCACTCTTTATTATTTATATGATCAGTAACTTAGCAACAGATTATTTGATTATAAACGATAGGATTTCAAGCACTAAAACTAAAGAAGTGCAAACTAAGATATTCAACTTTGATTTCTCTATAAACTTGAAAAAGATCAAGATTTTTTTAATGTGTTCTTCATTCAATAAGAATTATTATTTTTATTTATTTGATTGAAACATATTTCTTTAAAATTCACTCTTTATAATTTAAATACTCTGTATCATAGCAACACATTTGGTTATAAATAATAGAATTTCAAGTATTAAAACTAAATAAGAACAATTTAAGATATTCATTTTTTGTCTTCTTTATAAACTTTACTTTTCTACAAACTTAAAACAAGAAGTTTTTTTTGATGTATTATTCAATCAAGAAGATTTCTTTAAATCTCAATCTTTATTATAAGAATATTATTTAACATATAAACATTTTTTGTCATTGCAACTAATAGGATTGATTGTACTAAAACTAAAGATGTACAAACTAAGATAGAAACTTTTATGTACAAACTTGAGAAATATCAAGATATTTTGGTTTATGTTCTTCAATCAATAAAAAGGATAAAATTCACTTCTATGAATGAAATACATTTTCTTTAAATTTCACTCTTTATTATTTCAATATTTTGAAACATATAAACAATTTATTCCATTGCAAATTGTACTAAAACAAACAAATACATACTAAAGTATAAATTCTATTTTTTTTTTCTATAAAATTGAAAAATATCAAGATTCTTTTAATGTGTCATCAATAATACGCATTAGTTTAATTGTTTTAAATCTACTTCTTTATTATTTCAATACTCTCTAATATATTAACAAATTGATTAGAAATGATAGGATTTCTTGCTCTGAAACTAAAAAATTAAATATTAAGGTACACTATATTCTCTTAAAATCTTACCAAATCTTTATTCAAAACAAATTATTGAGATATTTCATAGAATGTCAACTTTTCTAAAGGTTACTGCATCATATCATAAAATCTAATATCAGCATTGACATTTCCTAAAGAACCTCAATTTATTAAAATCATTTATTAGACTTTAATCTAATTAAAACCAAGAAATGCCTACTTCCAAGATTTTAGGGTAACGACTTATAACAAGATTATCTTGGAAGGACCATATTGCCAACATCTGGAAATAAAAAACTATATTGGCTAATATGATAAAAACAGTACAGAAGATATATTATTAAATTTTCTATGGGTTTATTCAACTCTGTGGTTAAGCAAATAGTTAACATAAGATTACTTCTTGATAATACAAGTTATCGCCGATTTCTTTGTAAAAAAAAAGCGTGAATCACATATGAATGTGATAATTGTTAATCTATTGAACAAAGAAATCAAAGGTTAAAATGAATTAAACACTTAGGAATTCAAATATTATTTATTGAGACATTATAATATGCATTTTATCTAATAATAATTTGTTTTCGATTTATTGTTCTTCCTGAATTATTAAGTAATTAAACTAAAATCACAGTAATTATTAAAAGTAACTCATAATATTATGAAATGGTTTTTTAAACAACAGATTGTTAACTTAAGCTTTACGCTCTTGTAATATATAGCGAGATAAATTTTAATTAACATATTAATACATAAAATGTTGCTATCAAACAAAGTATGTTGTTGATATGTAAAACTGATTTTGTTTTTATGTAATCTACTGAATAATACATGAACTATGCCTACAGTTGACATATTTATAGCCGCTTTATAATGTTTTAAAAGTCTCAGTGAAACGATTCTAATTGGAAAGTATTTAGAGGTCAGCGTATTCGATTTATATACGTGATTATTATGTTACTTCATGAAGTTTATAAACTCATTACATTAGAAACAACGCACCGAAATCAGTTTCCATCTGGATTTCCAATTGGAATTGTTGATAGTTGTAATTATTTACTTGCCGACCAGCGAAACTTCTTGGCTCGCAACTCTCGCACAAGATACACACCAAACTCGTCAAGACACAGCAACAACAACAACGTCCAACTTCAATCCAATCAACAGAAGAAGAAAAAAAAAGAACTTTATCAAAGTGTGTTAGGAAAGTGCAGAGCAAACAAAAGCAACTCCTCAGGCGTTACTCACGCCGCTGAAATCACAAGTGTCACCGCGATTGCAATTAGCGAGATGACTCAGATGCAGAGAAAATACCCAATTTCCCTGCTCTTAACCTACTTTCCGTTCTTCATTTCTCGCGTAACGCGCGATTCGGGGTCGCACAATGCAAATCCGCAATTTCCTCAGGATGTGTGCATCGTAGACTCTTTCTTCATTCTCCAATTAGTTACCTTTTCATAATGAAAACAACAGCTCCGTCTCTATCTAATCTAGGTTATTCACAATCTAATCTGAATGATAACTGCTCTTATGTGGGCTTACCTATGGCAGGTTGTCCTCTTGAAATCCTTCAAACACTTCGTTTCGCAACTTTGACGTATTTATATGCGCTCTGCTTTAAACTTGAACTGTTAACACTCTGCTCCCTGATGTTACCATGTTTATTACTAACATCAACTAACATGGCGCGATACCTATTGGAAATAGGTTCTTCAGCGGCATCCATCGGGGACCTTCTGAAGTAACACAAGACCACCTGTTGTCTTAATTCACAATCATTTCACATAAAATTAATCATCTCATTCATATTTATTGTTTAATCGTTTTTCTTAACTTTCTAAAGATATTCTCATTTTATTATATAGTTAAGCTATAGTATTTTAATATTGTTTAAACGTCATTATTAAGTCGCAAGTTTTACTTTTCAAGTCAACTTTATGTTTAAATCTTAAAATTCCTAAATTTCTAGACAATACGTCAACATCGTATGATATGGTCTATCAAAATTCATTCCTTAATATACCAACCAAATTAAAGGGTAAATCCTCTTTCCTAGGCATTTTCTAGAAAATTATAATACTTCCCCACTAGGTGGTAAAATTCGTGTCCTATCGTTCTTCAAACAACCAATCAGTACTAATTATTAGTAATTAATTATTTAAATTATTGTTATTACATAGAAATTAGGTAATGAATGGAATCTTCATCATTAACAGAAGAGTATTTTCTAAAAATATTTATTTTTAAAAGAAATACTATCACGTTCCTCAACTGTAGTCGGCTAAATTATTAATTCAATACATATTGGTAAAAATAGTATATTCACAAAAATAATTTAAAACAAACAAAATCTTAAGATTATGAAATTATATTGCTACTATTTAATAACCAAGCAATATTAATACAAGCAATGAAAATAAGGGCAATTCTATTGAAAGTTGATGAGCAAAACAAATAATTTGTGATTTTAAAATCTTAACTTATATATTTTTTTTTAATAAAATCCGAATTATAATTAGTACATACATATATCTTTCAATTCATACAAATAATACATTTCAATTAACCTACGGAAGCAGTGACAAGTTCCGCAACATCAGGATGCGTCGATCTGACTGTGAGTTGCATGGTCACTCCATCGGCCAAAGCCAATTTGGCACGTACCAGGATATCAGCACCGCCGCGGAAAATTCCAGCGAGCAGCAAGGTATGAGTAGTCTTTCCTTCAGGGATTTTATCGGACCTTTCAGCCGGCTGAAGTCCCAAGAACTGAATGATGTTCTTCACAGCTTCCTCCAGAGTACTCATCGATGCAAGAGAGTAGGTTTCTTCCATCTCAACGCAGTTCTCGCTGAGCTCCTCCCAAGACGCCTGCCAATTGACTTTGCTCACGCGTTGAATTTGATCGCCCAAATTGATTTCAAGATCTTCAAGAATATACTCATCGTCGTAACCTATTAAAGATCAAAATTAGATGTGATTTAAATATGATTTATAGTTACAAACCTTCATCGGTGTCTGGTAAACCGGTGTCCGGATCGCAATCTTTGACGATGAACTTGAGGACAGCTCCGAAAGTAGCGACGCTAGCGAAGAAATTCTCCGGATACTGTAGCACAATGTAAGTGGTTCCGGTCTCGTTGTAAGGCAACTTCTCGCACGGAATTTCTTTAAGAATTTTGTATCCTTCGCTAGGTTCCAACTGGACGCGCACGTTTTCCAACAATTGATCGCTAAGAGTATTGAGGCAGTCGAACTGCAGAACAATGCAGCGAGAGAATGTGTGCTTTATACATCTCACGACGTATTCAGTTTCAGATTCGGTCAATTCAACGACTTCGGAACTTCTGAATAGAGAACCGGCTTGCGCGATACCCGGGATCAGGGTCAATTTCTGTGCGTAGTTTTCTTCTCTGGAAACTTTAACCTTCTTCGTAGGTCCGGTAGACATAATCATACCTTCAGATTTCTGTTGGGCCCTTGTAACCTCCTCATTAGTCGGAACGACTGCAATTGGTACGGATTTCAAATCGAACGGTTCATCTGTACATCCATCGCAGTATTCTTTAAGCGAGCGCTCCAAAGATGGAATCGAAACTTGAGGACTCTCAATGATATAGCTATTGTATAACGAAGGATCTAAGTAGCTTAATATGTTACTGTAGTAGGTGGCACGATCGCGCACTTCATCGTCGGAATCCATTTGGCAGCGCGCTAAGAGCACCAAGATGTTCTCCAGCAAATCGGGACAAGTCGCTCCAAACTGTGCCATTGCTGAGATTGCGGCAGCTCTGACAGTCGGATTTTCGAGAATGACACGATTGTAAATGAATCTGATATACTTGGAAGGTTGTTTGGTTCTAGGACCTTCCTTGCCCAACAAATGCAGAATTCTGACCGCCAACGAAGTATGCTCGCAGTCCTCGATGAATTCGCAGAGATGTGCCAAACCGATCTCCTTGGCATCAGGATTATCTTCAATAATAGTTATAATCGTATCAGCGATAGAAGCCTTGTACTCAAGACCGCCTTCATCGCGAAGCATCATCGAAAGGAACGTCATCAGCACGCTGTGTTTCCTTGGGAATTTCAAAGACAATGCTCGGATGGCTTGAACTACCACAACTTTGAATTCGTCGCTGATCTCCGAAACGAAAGTTGCAATCTGCTTCATCAGGCGATCAACAGAAGACTCGGATCCGGTCTTCAACAAAGTGGTAATAGCCAAAGTAGCAATAGACCTGTTCGAATCGGTGATGAGGTTCTCCAAGTCCATGTTGCAAAGTTTTACAGCGGCAAGATGCGAAATAGCAACTTGATTCAATGTACGAACGGCGGCAAATCTAAGAGTAGCCTTCGGGGAATTGCAGAAACTTTGCAAGCAGCTAATCGCATGAGCTAATTCGCTATTTGTGGTGCACTTCAAGTTAACAATCGCATGAGCCGCTTCGTAAATAACGACTTCGGATTTATGACGAAGGCAGCTTTCAATAAAATCGAAGAACGGCAAATCCGATCCATTTTCTTCCTCCTCAAGCAGCTTCGCAGCCATACGGATCTAAAGCAAATAATTTGTTACACATTCAAAAACATACAACAATTAACAACTTACCAACATACAAGCTGCATAAGGAGACCTCAAAGAGGACTTAGTCAATTTGGCAACTAACTTATTAACTGCCAACTTATCAGTTTTCCTGATATGGTACAAAACTCCCAAAGCATGATATTGCACCATAATGCTACAATTAATTGAATTTAATATTTTTACTTAACTAAAATATTAACACATACTTATCACTGTTGATGGCTTCTTGTGCTTCATTCACGTATCTCTTAACTACATCATTAGCCATTTTGGTCATGTGCAGTGAGCTAACAAGGGCAGCACTGCTGACTGCAGAGTTACGATCCACAATAGCTTGTTTCATGTACCTTTCAATTGCCTGCAGCATAGTTGCATCAGTGATACTACACAAAGCCCTGATTGCAGCAGCCCTATATAAATCCTCTTTACCAGTCATATCTTTAGTTAAACTGGATGTGACAATAATAACATCATCAGCAACACCACTCAATTCCTTAATACCCAAATACACCATCCTCCTAAGAATGACATCTTGCGATTGGAACAGTTTGGTCATCGCAAAGAAGGCCTCTGTAGCTTCTGTAGAACTCAATTGTTCTCCCTAAATACATAATTCATTAACAAATCAAATTTGATTAGTTTAGAAATTTACCTGATTCAGCAAGTACAGGATAGAAGTCATGATTCTGATGCATTTCTTGGGGTTGACGGGGGTCTCATTGAAAGTCCTACATTCTTGTAATACTGTTGTTTTCTCGATACCAGTGAACAAGCAACTGCCTAGTTTTGGAAAAATTTGTGGTTAGAGAACTTGTTTTTAATTTTTTTGGAATGCAAGGGTGTTGGCCTTTGCTGATAACTTACCATCCTCCTCTTCCTTCTTGTCCTTTTTAAAGGAACTCATTTTCGGTTATATCTTTGGCCCAGATATATTGAAATCCTTAAAATTCACAATATTTTACGGCGACACGTCACAACTGTTAACAACAACCGATCATCAGCAACTGTCACATTGACAACTCAACGAAATACAAAATATTGTTTCTTCAAGAAACAATCACAAATTCTACTACAAATCGGTTTAATTGTTTATATTTACCTGTTTAAAACTAATTTATAAATTAATTAATGTTGTAACATCGATTTCAGACTATTATTTACGTGGTAAATAGTGGTTAACCTGTTTTTCAATATCAATGTAGCCAATACATAAAACCCAATATTTTTTTTAGTAATTATGAATTAAATAGTAGAGAAATTAGCGTGAAAGTTGCAAGAAATGTTAGAAGTTAATTCATAAAAATGTATTTATAAAGAATAACCATTAATAGTTAATTTCGTTACAAGTAGCGCCATCTACAAGGATTAAAGCAAACTTTAAAGTTCAATATTTCTCACACTTTGTTGTTATAATATTGAAGCAACAAAGTATAAATTTAAATTTACAACAAAAATAAAAATAATTCATTGATTCGAACTGAAGCAGTAATTAATAATTTGAATTAAACACAATGAGTAAGAGAATTGTACATGAGAAAGTGCCATCTTCTGGTATTATGTGGAAAGATAATAAATTCAAATTTATTAATTATGTATTTTATCCGGTGGCAATCACAAGCCCGACAATGAAAATCCCGGCTGCCTCAAAATTCCGACTACCATAATCCCGACAATCAAAATCCCGACTGCATCGAAATTCCGACGTTTGAAATACCGGCTGGCTTAAATCTTGACGTAAGAAATCCCGACTATATCGAAATCCCGACTACTATAATCCCGACTGTATCTAAATCCCGACGTTCGAAATACCGGCTGGCTCAAAATCTCGACGTAAGAAATCCCGACTATAACGAAATCCCGACTATATCGAAATCCCGACAGTGTCTTCTATTATTATAAATGTCTACAATAACATTTTTATGGTAATCGTGATTTCGATATAGTCGGTATTTTGATTGTCGGGATTATAGTAGTCGGGATTTTTACATAGTCGGGATTTCAAGCGTCGGGACTTTAATATAGTCTGGATTTCGAACGTAGGGATTTCGATACAGTCGGAATTTCGAACGTTGGGATTTCAATAGACGATGTTTCGTTTGTCGGGCTTGCGATATAGACCGATTTTATCAATTAAGTACATGCCTTTTTATTTATTATATAATGTACACTGAGATCAATTTATTAGTCATTTTGGATACAGTGTACTATTAATTATGTGTATTTAATCCTACTTATCTAAGTTTTAAGTTGTTCATGAATATTAGGTTGGAGCTAAATACAATACTAACACTACAATACAAGATACAAGTATAAACTATGCTACTATGCTCTGATAAACCCGAAAGGGGTGGAAATAGGGCCAAGAGATTTATATCAATAATAAATTGATATAAGTCTGTTTAAAAAAGTATAAACTACACTTCTATAATGCAATACTTTCATATATTTTTTCAGGACTGGAGGGAATTTAAGATGAAATATAACATGAAATATACATGTTTATTTAATTAATAGTGCTTATATCCATATACAATACTAATACTACAATGCAGGATACAAGTACAAACTGTACTTGAATAATGCAATACTTTCATGAAATTTTTCAGGAATGGAAGGAATTTACGATGAAATATAACTTGATATGGAAATGTTTATTTAAATAATAGTGCTTATATATATATAGTATACTAATACAAGATACAAGTACAAACTGTACTTGAATAATGCAATACTTTTATGAAATTTTTCAGGAATGGAAGGAATTTACGATGAAATATAACTTGAAATAGAAATGTTTATTTAATTAATAGTGCTTATATACATACATGAAATAAATAAATAAATATAGAAATTAAAACTAGATATCTACTGGACTAATCTATAAATATGATCACATAATTAACTTAAATCTAAGCGTTTGGTAATTTAGACGATTTATTATTGTTCACAACCCAGAGGATGTTCTTTTGTCCAAAGTAATCTTCGATTTCCTCCAGCGTTTTGCCTTTAGTTTCCGGCAGCATCAGATATAAAAATATACTAGCAAAGAAAGAAGATAAACTGAAGACCCAGAAAACTCCGTGCACCCCAATCAAATCCCTAATGAGCGGAAAGACTTTGGTAATCACAAAAAGTATAAAATTGAAACTAGTAAAAGTCAATCCACCAATAAAACCGCGTATATTCGCAGGATACAATTCTCCAAGCAAAACCCCAGGAAGAATCATGAAGCCAATAGTGTTTGCAGCAACATAAATCAAAACGCAGAAAGCTGCAAAGTAACCGGACCCAGAGCAGTCGGCTTGAAAATAGAGGAACGTGCCAAGACAAAGTGCGGATATTCCTGTACCTATACCAGAGGCCAAGGCTAGAGTTCGTCTTCCAACAAACGCTAGTAGGATACTCGCAACGATAGTGAAGATGAACCGAACGCAAGCTGTAAGAACGGCAGCCAGGAAATGATCAATCTCGCCTCCACTGATGTTCGAAAGGATATCTACTGCGTAGAAAACGATCAAGTACGTGCCGGAGAAGATCTGCATGATGTTGAAGATGTTGAGGATGATGAAAGGCTTTATGACGCGCGGTTCGAGCATCTGCTTCCACGCCGATTTACTATTGCCCGGATTCTGTTGACTGTCAATGCGTGATACGAGCTGCTGCAGTTCTTGTTTCGCCTAAAAGTATAATTAACATAATACAATAATCGGAATTAAGCGCGGAATCAGAAGAGCACATTTGAAGAGAAAAAACTTGAATACTTTACAACTTAATTAAATGAAATCTCAAGAGCGTTGGTGTTGTATATTTATTATATTGATTTTATTTATATTAAATATATACGAATTTATATAGATATATTTAATGATATGTATAAGCAGGATTTCATGAACGTTGAGGAAGTGTTTGCGCCTTTCTCGCGTAATGCACGTGTGGAAAGCCCAACTATATTATTATATATATAAATATATATATTTATTCATTTATATATTTATAATAAATGTACGTGTAATTCCGGAGATCTTACAAAATATATAGCATTCTGGCACAGGCTGCTATGAATTGCGAGAGGTGTGTTTTGCAGTTAGTTGTATAAATATCAAATGTATATATATATATTTGTCGATGTTTCTCCGTATATGCATGTATATAATATATATAAATTTCAAACATATATGGACTAGGAAAGCAGAAACGCTCGGACGTATTTTATATATACGTATTATAATATAAATCAATACAAACTCGCACGCTACGTCTCACATGCATGTTATACTCATCGCACATGTTAGATAAGACACACTCATACTAAATATATATGTCATGGTTCATTTCGTAAGCTTCCGGTTTATAATTCGTCGCATTAATTTTCAAAGCACTAATTCAACATTTAATAACAATCATGGCATGTCAACAAAAAAACAGCTGATATAACAATGAAAATACTATTAACCAATCAATTAAGTGCATTGCTTTGTTTTTACTAAAACAGTGTATGCAGATTACATGCTTATGCAATGACTGTTAAATTTGATAAGAATTTGCAAGTGATAAGGTATTTGCGACGCTGATAAATTGAACAAACAAATAATGTTTGTATATATTTAAATCAGAAAGAATTCTGGAAATGTTATTACATGTTTTTGAAGTAAATAAGTCAAAGGCAAAGGGAAACGTTTTGTACGACTTCGGTGCTTATGTGATTGTATTTGCAATTGAATCAGACAGACGAAAGCAATTTTTGTGTAAATCATTTTTACGTTCTTTCATGTCCTAATATCAAATTACGATTGTAATTTCACAGAAAAGAGATGCGATTAATGTTATTTTTTTATTCAGCAATACCTCGCTTTGTGCAGATTGTTTGAAACCGGACTAATCGAGGAACTAAATTAAACATATTATAAAGGAAGCATTTATGTATAAAAATAATATTGTGTACTATTTTTTTTATTTTTCTCTATTAAAATTTAGTTTGTTTTCAATTTAATTGAATGTTGAATTGAATTCGAACTTTTAATACAAATATTCAATTATAAAAATCTTATTTCATGCAACATTTCAAATTCAGTAATCGCAAATGTTAACACATGGTATATATGAAATTTTTAGACTTGCACAAAAAAATTGTAGAAAATTTAAAATTTTAATTTGGAGCTTTTACTAAGACATCTTTTATATGTTCTTCCAACCTTCTCATATCACAAGCATAATAGTTTTTCGATACGTCGGGTTAACAACAAATAAATTAAATTTTAATTCTAAACATTTTTACGTTTTTTCATGTCAAAGATATAAGTTATAAATTTTATTTTTTCAATATTTTAATAAAAATATTACTAAACTTTACTAAATTAGAAAATATCTTTAGTATGTATTTCAGTCAATTCAAGTATTCAATGAGAAAAATCATTATTGCTGCTGGTAGTTATTAAATTTGGTGTAAATCTAAATGCCAAAAATTTTCGGAATATTTATTTTTTTACACAAATATCTACAATTTCGTCAATATCACAAGCATAAAAGTTCTTTGGTGATGATAGTAAGAGAAAGTGAAAAAAAATATAAAATAGTATAAAAAAATGTTATAACTTTCATTGAATTTTATTTCATTTCATTATTTTGTCAAAGATAAAGCGAAACCTTTTTGATATACTTTGGTGTCTCGTGTTTACCATTGAACAAAAAAAAACGTTTGTATAAAATAATTTTACGTTCTTTCATATCCAAATATCAAATTTCAGTTGTAATTTTACAAAAACAGAGAAGCAATGAATATTGAATTTCATCTAAATTTTTAATACAAGATTAATCATGAATTTCACATTAATTTAGAACGTAAAATGGTAATAAAAATGCGATTTTTTATGTAATTCTGAAATGTTGTAACTTTCATCAAATTTTATTTCAGTTTATTATTATTTTTTATTGAGAGACTTACATCAAAGTCAAAGCAAAACCTTTTGAAATACGTTGGTGCTTCGTGTTTTCCATTTAACAAAAAAAATATACGTTTTTTTCACGTCTAAATATCACATTTCAATTGTAATTCAAACAAAAATAGAGAAGCAAAGAATACTGAATTTCTTCTTCATTAACAGAAATCATTTTTTCACTTCAATTTATGAATAGTAAACTTACATCAAATGGTATTAAAAAAAGTTATCTTTGTGTAATTCTGATATGATATAACTTTCATCAAATTTTATTTAATTCTTGAAATACTTCGGTACTTTATGTTTCCCATTGAACAAAAAAAAAGTTGTATAAATCATTTTTACGTTCTTTCACATCCAAAAATAAAATTTCAAATGTAATTTCATAGAAAGAAGCAAAGAATATTACATTTCTACTATATTTTTAAAGTAATATTAAATGTCATGATATTATAACTTTAATTTATGACTATTAACAGTGTAAAGTAAGTATACTAAAATGGTGATTAAGAGCAATTGCCAGGCGTGTTAAGTAATGAATATATATATATTTTCATTATTTTATAAACAAATATAGAATTTGGAGATATAAGAAATTCTCTGTAAAATGGTATTAAAAAAGTGATCCTCATATAATTCTTATATGTTACAACTTTCATCCAATTTTATTTCAATTCTTTTTCGAGAGAGATACGTCAAAGCGAAACCTTTTGAAATACTTCGGTGCTTTGTGTATCCCATTGAATCAAAAAAATAACGTTTGTATAAATCATTTTTACGTTCTTTCACGTCCAGATATAAAATTTCACAAAAAGAAGCACAAAGAATCGTTATTATAACTTCAATTTATGACTATTAAAGGTGTAAGCAAGTATATATGATTGCAAGGTGTATATGATGTTAAGTAATAAATATAAATTAATGTACATTTTTTTACATCCAAATATAGAATTTGGAGAAATAAGAAATATTGGAATTCTTGGAAAATTGGTATTAAAAAAGTGATCTTCATATAATTCTGATATGTTATAACTTTCATCGAATTTTATTTCTATTTCTTTTAGAGAGATACGTCAAAGGTAAAGCGAATTATTTTGAAATACTTCGATACTTTGTGTTTCTCATTGAATAAAAAAAAAATGTATAAATCTTTTTACGTTCCTTCGTATCCAAATATCAAATTTCATATGTAATTTCACAAAAAGGAAGCAATGAATATTACATTTCTTCTATATTTTAACAGTAATATTAAATGTTATATTAAATCGATATTATATTATAACTGTAATTTATGACTATTAAAAGTGCAAAGTAAGTATACTAAAGTGATCATTAAAAGCTATTGCCAGACATGTATGAATATAAATTAATTTATATTCTTTTACATTAAAATATAAAATTTAAAGAAGTAAGAAATATTTGAATTCTTGGTAAATTAGTATTAAAAAAAGTTATCTTTATGTAATTCTGATATGTTAGAACTTTCATCGAATTTTATTTATATTTGTTTAGAGAGATACTTCAAAGCCAAAGTGTTTCTCATTGAACAAAAGAAAAAGTTTGTATAAATCATTTTTACGATCTTTCACGTCCAAATATCAAATTGCAATTGTAATTTCACAAAAAAGGAGCAATGAATATTGCATTTCTAGCATATTTTAACAGTAATATTAAACGTCATGTCATCAATCTTAAGTATAGTAAAATGGTGATTAAAAGCAATTGTTAGACGTGTAATTTGAAGTAATAATAAATATTGGATTTCTGATATATTTCGATACAAATAGTACACTTGTACACAGTGTACACTTCATTGCAAATACTCAATCTTTATTACACTTTTATGAACATTGAATTTGTATTGAATGGCGATTAAAATGGTAATTAATGGAAGTGCGTGCAATGTTTGAGGAAATGAATGAGTTCGGTGAATATCGGCAATTCGTATTGGATTTCCGGTGGATTCACGCATGTTTCATTGAAGCCACAATGCACGTGATTTATTTTATAAACATTACTCGACGTAATAAATAAATAAATTTATACAACTATATCAGGAGAGTATGAACGGAAGCAAGTGTACGGACCAAAATCGCACATGCACTGTGTATGAAGCGCGCTGAATTACATAATTAAACTAAATGCTCGCAATTACCTGAATATTGTTTCCGCCTCGCAGCCAAACCAACGCACGTTTCGCATCTTCATCTCGGTTTTTCTTCACCAGCCAGACCGGACTTTCAGGAAGTACAAAGAACAATGTCGCAGCGATGAGCGGAAGTAGAGTGCTGGACCCTGAATTGAATTGAAACAAGGATTTGAATTTAAGTCAAGGATGGTCGTCCTTCACTTACCCGCAACTAATCTCCAGTCAAACCATGATCCCAATGCGTACACCAGAAGGATGCCGAAGGAGTAGCTGGCAAATGGGACGCTCGTGAAGATGCCACGCACGTGCGGCTCGGAAATCTCACCAATTAAGACCTGGAAGAGAAACGATTGTGGATGGTTGTGGAGATTTTCGACGTCGTATATATCTTACTTGTCCTGGGGCTGCAGTCAATCCTGCCGACATTCCTGCTATCAGTCTGCCAAGAAGGATGGCGTTGTGGCTTTGAGCGAAGGCAATTAGGAGCCATCCGACGATCAGAGGAACTGCGGACACTTGCAACGTTAGTTTCCTTCCAACTTTTTCCATTAGCACCGCACTCAGGAGAGATCCTAATGGAGTGGACGCGGAATGTACGCTTGCTGCAAACATCAAAGTTTTCTATATTTATTCAGTTTACTATATAATTGAAACACAATTTATTAAAACTTCATTAATTTACTTACAATTTAATTAATTACAAACACATTAATTTCAATGATTTGCAAAACTGTAATAGAATTGTTGAATATAAGTAAAACGTAGAAATATTACATTAATTTCATTAATTGTTATAGGTAATTAATAAATATGACATCAATCTCATTAATTTACTTAATTGTTATAGGTAATTAATCAAAAAAAATACATAAACGATTTTTCAATAAAAGTTGACGTTAATATGAACTGCAAAAACGTATGAACGCAAAATCTATGCCCCGATATATACGATTCCTGAGAAAAATGTATTAATCGAAATTGTATCTTTTTGAATGTAAAACCTTTAAACCGTGTAAAGACAGTACCGTGTAAATCGAATGATAGGTTATTTCAATTATATTAAAAACAAATAGGAAGAGGGTTCTTTGATAGTAGTAAAACTGGATTTTACTTCATTTATTTGATTCTTAGTAAACAAATGTAATAGTAGAATCACCAGACAAAATAAGGAAAAAATAGAAGAATCTGAACTGAAAAAACTGAACTGATTAAGTTAAAACTTAATTAATTTACAATAAAACAAATAACTGAAACATTTCAATTATAAAAAAATTAAACTGGAAATTAATTTAAATTATGTAATTTATGAAAACAATGAAATAAATTACCAAGATTGAATTATTAAAATTGTAACAATTAGATAGAAATGTACAAATGAACAAATACAGAAAAGTAAATAACTGAAATAGTTGAATTATCAAAAATAAACAAGTTCATTAATTTCCTTGAAAAATATCAATTTTATTATGTAAAAGAAATGAGAGAAAAAATAAAAAAATAAAGAGAATCTGATTGAATTCTGATTTAAATAAGTTAAATTGACTTATGACCTTAAATTAATTGATTTTAAGAATTTCAAAGATGAACATTCGTTAATTTATATATAAAAATAGGTAGATTATAATAAAAAAATGAATAAATAAGAAACAAAAACTACATGAAAATTCATTTTAACTTCATTAATGTACATAAAAATAATCAAAAACTGAATGAAATTTGGAATTGTTTAAATTGTGACTAAAATTGCATAAAAAGTTACAAATTCTTAAATTTACAAAAAAAATAACACAATTTATTAATTTCAATGATTTGCAAAATTGTAATAGGATAGAAATATGACATCAACTTCATTAATTTACTTAATTACTATATGATTAAAAATAACTAATAGAGAAACGATTATTCAATAAAAGTTGTCATTAATATGTAGTGGAAAAACGTACATCTTCATTCATTTACTAGAAAATTAATAATTGTAATATTTCAATTATATTAAAAATATACAGAAAAAAGGTTGCTTCATAGTAATCAAATGTAATAGTTGAATCATGAGAGAAAATAAAAGAGAAAAATCTAATCTGATCTAAATAAGTTAAAACTTCATTCAATTCCCATAAAATAAATAACTGAAACATTTCAATTATATGTAAAATAAAATGAAAAATAGTTTTTCAAGAGATGTGAAACTGAATGAAAACTGATTAGAATTAAATTATATTATATAAAAATATTATTATTAGGTATTATTATTAAAATAATAATGATTAAAATTGTGATATTTAATTAGTTAGAAATGTACAAATAAGAAGTAAAATTGAAAAAAAAAAAATATTTTCAAGTTCATTAATTTACATAAAAATGTGCAAATTTAATTATGTAAAAGAATTGAAAAGAAAATTTAAAAAAATAATTTAAAGAGAATCTGAATGATTCCTGATCTAAATAAGTTGAATTGATGAAATTATGACCTTAAATATATTATATCTAAATTTACAAGAAAATAAATATCTTAAAAATATCCAAAGAAAACAATTTGAAAAAGAGAAAATTAAAAAAAAATAAGTAGATTATAATAAAATATGTAATAAAGAAATAATGGATTTATTGATATGAATGAAACTTGACTTAATAAAATTGCAATAATGAAATAGTCACAATTATGAATTTGATAAAAACGTTACAAATTCTTGAATTTACAAAAAAATAATAATAACTGAAATAATTTAGTTGTAAAGAAGAAAACAATCTGAAAAATAATTGTTCTGGAAAAGTGAAATTATAATGGAAATGTTTAAATTGTAACTGTGATATGTATAAAAACGTACAAATTCTAGAATTTACAATAAAATAAATAAGTAAAACAATTTAGTTGTTAAAAACAACAAACTAAAAAAGGATTATTTGAGAAAAGTGAAATAATGATGGAAATGTGTAAATTGTAACTGTGAATTATAAAAAACGTACAAATTCCTGAATTTACAATAAAATTAATAACTAAAGTAATTTAGTTGCAAAAAAACAACAAACTGAAAAATAATTCTTCGAAAAAAACTGAAGTAATATGGAAATGTTTAAATTGTTAATATGATTCAGGTAAAAACGAAGAAATTCTTAAATTTACAATAAAATAAATAACTGAAATATTTCCATTATGATAAAAACAAACATTTTATCCAAAAAAGTGATAATGAATGAAAACTGATTTCGACTTAAATCATTTACATAAAAGATAACTAAATAAAATAGATTAGGAAATATAATAAAAGAAGAAAAAAACATGATTTATCGAGAGAAGCGAAACTGAATGAAACCTGACCTAAATACGTTGCGATCATAGAATTGTTTAAATTGTGACCATGAATCGGATGGAAACGTACATCGAGCAATGTTAAATTAAACAATCTCGCAACGTGTACTTGACCCAATATTTACAAGATGTTATAAACAAATGAAGCGAATGACCGTAATCGCAACCACCTCGTCTGCGTCTACAACTCAATTACACCAGTTACTGACCAAGACATTCGAGACGGCCTTGAACTTGACGATTCTTCATCTTCATTCATAGACAAATTGCGCGCTCATAATTGTACTATGCAGAAAACAAATGCCGTTTAATTGAACGTCTAATAAAAAAAAACGTAGTTTTACATGAAAACGTCTCAATTTAAATAAAATATCATGGTCATTCCAGTTTTACACAATTTTATATTCACATATTTCCGTTTACATAAAATAACTATTGTCGAATTTCGTTTATCGCTTATTAAATAGTTGCAAAAACATTTGGACATCAACAAATACGCAAGGCCGACGTGATTTTTTACGTATTGGAATACTAAGTTGAATTACATATAAAATACTATTGCATTAAGGTTGTCGTGGACCTTAGACACCAGATAAGTAGATTCTAGTTTAATTGTTTTTCATGAATAAAAAATGATGACAGGGGAATCCTAATTCATAATATGTCTCGAGCGCCCGATGTGGGCCCTATCAATTTTATTGGGGTCGCATAAACATCGTCGGCCCTAGATACTGCGTCTACTGTGCTTAATGGTTAAGGCGACTATGTGATAGATTTTTTTTGTAATTCCTTAAATGAAATTTGTTTTTTTTTGGACACTCACTGTGACACATTGTATTCAATTTGTCCGCGCTAAAAGTACTAATAAGACGTTTTTACTGACCTATCCAAGATCCGATATTATCATCAATCTGTAAAGTGCCGTTCGTCGACTTTAATTGCGGCAATAAAATTGCCGAATAGCCCGTCGGCATTCCGCAGCTCGCAGAACTCAGCATCACCGCTCCAGTCACCAAACACTGAAAAAGTAAAGCAATATAACTTGAGTATAGTTTCTTCTAAGTTTATAACACACTAAGTTTTTCAATCATATTATCGATACATAAGATTTTTTTTAACTTTTTCACCATGATTACATAAGTATCAGTCATTTAAAGAAACTTGAATTTAAGGAAACAAACTTAATACAAATAGACCATATGACTAATTAAGATCTATTACTAAAAGTAATTTGTTAATAAGGAAGAAAACACTGTAAAAATGGTTATACTATGATTTTATCAGAATCTATTACTTATATTTGAGGAAAAAAATACTGAAAGAAAAAGTTATTATTTACTAAGTTTATACAAATCTAAGGTTTTTTTCATCAAATAAATAATTAATAAAAGCATCAAACTAAAAAATATTCTTCTAGAAAAGTGAAACTGATTCTAACTTTATAAATTTAGAGAAAACATGATCTATTGAGAGAAATGGAACTGAATGAAACTTGACCTAAATATATTATTATAATTGATTTATATAAATTGTGACAATGTAATGAATGAAGAAAAACAAACTAAAACACATACTGAATAAAATGAAAGAGAAAATAAACTGAGCTTTTACAACTAAGTTTATAGAAATCTACTGTTAATTGAAAAAAAAATACAGTAAATCAATTCTAATTTGAAATATTGAAGTTTTAAATTCAAAAAATTGTATTTTGTAATTCTAGAAACAAAAAATCATACTATATTTGTCGATGATTCAAAAGAGTAAACAAATACTAAAAGTACATATCAGTTAACTTATGAATAGTTTCTATTAAGTTTATAATTATCTAACACTAAAATGTAGCTAAGTGTATTTAAAAAAAAAGTGAACACAATAAATCAATTACAATTTAAAATGAATATGAAAATATATAATCACAGTTTTATACATACATTGTAAAATGAACACGAGAAATCAATTAAAATTTTAAATCATTAAACAAAAAGACATTTAAAAAAAGTAGATAACGTTGGAAAATTTAAAGTTTATAGTTTTTTTTTCTAATTCACACATAGAAAATTGCAATTAAAGAAAAAAACAATCACAATTTAAATAATAAACTTTTATTTAAAATGTATTGTTTCAAATTAAGAAGCGAATACTTAAAAAAGGACAATTCTCATTTTAAATGAATCAATTTGTCGAGAAGAACGATTTATCTTGAATGAACGAGGAAATACTTTTAGTGTGTTAATAGAAATGGATGAAGGTTTTTAGATATACGTTATTTTATATAGATACAAATGAAAGTATCTGCTTAAAATAAATATTTACTATTGCTGGTAAAACTTACTTGTGCGAAAATACTTTTTGACGAAATGCTCTCTTCGGATGAACTATTGGAGTTGTCCTTAAGCAATTTCTTGTGATATATTTCATCTTCATCACTATTGAAAGAAAGAAATAAGATAATTTTATTGTTTTGAAAATTTCTTGATTTTATTTTTAGTTACTTTTTGCGTTTCTCTGCAGGCATCTTTAGCAGTTTTGTTGCGTTATTGTTAAGGTTTAGGAGAGAACTGGATGAGCCGCTCGATGTGCTGCTAATCTTGTCTCAGGTTTATTACATTTATTTTTTTTGCACGTGATGCAGTAAGTCACCTCCTACTTGTCTCGTTACTCCCAGACACTACAAAAGCCAAATTCGTTTTGCGACCTTTTCATTGATCTTCAACTACAATGTAAATTCTTACGCATTGTTTAGATACAAACTAAATTTTGAAAAACGAATACTTAGAAATATGTAGGCAGTTTACCTTGGCTCGTATATTTTTTTAATTTTGTATTGGTCAACAATTAATATTTCATCTTTGACCCAAATATATATTTGCAAAAAAAAAAGATAAATGTGAGAATTAATATTTCAATTAATTATTCATCACGAACAGATAAATCAAGTAAATCAAGGTTTATTGCCTATTGACTAGACAAATTTGTAGATTAGTAATTTATATAGACTTTTTATAAGCTGTAAATAATTTATTTTTTATGTAACTAGACATCATCTATAATGTGAATGTGTGTGAATTTTATTATTTTCCTATAATAATATTGTTTAAGATATTGACAAAAAAAAGTAAATTGACAAGAAAATGTCTGTAACTAAATTTATTCATGTTATTCCATACAAATTATACAAATTTAAATTAAATTTTCATCTTGATGCCCAAATATTTCTCGATGCCATTAGGCACGTTCTCGAAATAATCTATCCAATCGATGACCCTCAAATTGAACGGAACCAATTCTTTGTCACGCTTGCTGAGCGAATCCCAAATATTTTCGACGTTATCGTTGTCCACAATCATAGGTTTCTTGCTAAAGTAGTAGATCGCGTCCAGGAATTGATTGGTTTTATAATATAATCGTAGATACCTATTTAAAATGACAATATTATTGTTTTGAAACTAGAATAAATTAATACAAACTTTGGTTTTTGCCTTGTAAAAAATTGGAAAATATCCATGAATAAACATGGAAGATACATGAGTATAAACAATCTGATTGCATTCCAATAATAGTTTTGAGTAACTACTCCAGCGTATTTGTACTTCGTTGCAATCATGCAACCTTCATAGAAGCTAATAGGGTTGTTGTTGGAGGTGTAATTATAGACTTTGGTGTGTTTGGATCTTTAAATATTGAAATAATTATTGTTATACTAGTAGAGAATTATCTAATTAACTTATTGTGAATAAGATCATAGGTGCATGTGATTAAAGCGTTGGCTGTCATGTCGACAGGTACGGCGTGTGACATCGTCGTCTTTTCCATGCGATAACTTGGTGCGGTCTTTGTTCCCATCAGAATAATAGCACCCAACAAGCCGGCTTTGCTCTTCACCCAAGATGGATATGGCTCTGAATAACTGGAAGTTACTGAAAAATCTGCATTAAAACATGTATATTTTTTTGTAGTAAACTCACTGATTCCAGGTCTGAAGATTCCTATGCTCATGTGATCTTTAAACGAGTCACAATGAAACTCGGCTGCGTTTTTTGAGAACGTATACGAATTGGGCCAATCTTGCATTAACGTGTTTTCAATTTCATTCAATTCGTCGTCAGTTAAAGCTTTAGATAGATCTATCAACGTTTTTGGTTTTAATATTGGTTCATATATTTTCTCCTCGATGCGATAACAAGATTCCCTCGCGTTTGAGTAAGCAGATGAAATGTACATGAAACACTATTAAAAAAATGTATTATCGATACAAGTAGATTTTAATTATGTAACTTTTATGTTTGTGTTGTCTAAGCATATCTTGAGCAGCTCCGCCGTTCCTAACAAATTATTTTTGATCATCTCGTGGAGCGGATTCTGCATCTTTATGGAAGCTCCAAGATGAAGAACAATATCCACGGTTTTGATCATAGCCATATCGTCGTCGGACAAATTCAGACGAGGCATTGTCAAGTCTCCTTCGATCCACTGAACTCTCTCATAATAATTGGGATTCAAGGAAATCATTCGCTCAAAAATCTTCGTTAAATAAGAAATTGTTTAATTTTTCTTTGTATATGTACTTACAGGATCTTTGAAGTAATCTTTGCTCCTCTCAATAACATTCTTTGTTCCCTTCTTCCTAGCCAACAAGTATAGTTTCGATATATCGGGAAAGCTTCTTAAAAGCTTCTCGACGAGCATCGAGCCTAAGAATCCGGTGCAGCCGGTCACCAATATCGATTTTTTCCTATAAAACTCATCCATCGTTGAGTTTCCAAAAACCACTGACTGCTGTTATACGACGTTGGATTTTGTATAGCTTATACGCTTATTATTGATAGAATGTAAACAAATTCCAACAAATTGACTCGATAGTTGTAATCAGTTAATTATATAGAACCTATGATACGTGTATCATAAACAAGTTTTTAACATTCATTCCTTAGACATTTACAAAACTTATTGTTTGAGCCATATGGAAAACATAATTTCTATCTTTTATTTTATTACTCATGTTTTCAATTCAATAATGAAAATAATTATGTTTTGAAAATTTTTAAACCAATCATCAATGGTTTAAAAATTTTCACGAATAAATGATGCAAAATTTTGATGAAATGATAATAAAATTCATTTCCCCATCTTTGTTTATATGTTCATAAAAGTGGAAAATTCTTCACATCGAAAATTTTTGCGTCGGTTCTTTAAACTCTATTTCAATTAAATGATTGAAATCACTCTAAAGTTGTATTTGATGTAAGTAACACAATTTGGACAGGAATGCATATTAGTTATAACTATATTTATTCATGTTGTTCCCTTCAAATTATAAAACAAAAAGTAAAAAAATTAAATTTTCATTTTAATGCCATAATATTTCTCAATGCCGTAAGGCACGTTGTTGAAATAATCTATCCAATCGATGACCCTCAAATCGAACGGAACCAATTCCTTGTCATGCTGACTGAGCGTATCCCAAATATTTTCCAAATTATCGTTGTCTATAATCAAAGATTTGTTGTTGAAATACAGAATCGCTTCTATGAAGTCACTGATTTTCTCATATAATCGTAGATACCTATATAAAATAAAGATGTTAGTATTTTGAATGCAGAATATTTTAATGCAAACTTTGGTTTTTGTAGTGTAAAGTATCGAAAAATATCCATGAATAGATATGGAAGATATAAAAGAGTAAACATTTTGATCGCATTCCAGTAATAGTTGTAAGTAATAATTGAAGTGCCCTTATTTTTCGTTGCAATAATGAAACTATCGTAAAAGGTAATAGGGTTGTTGTTGGAAGTGTAATTATAGATTTTGGTGTCCTTTGATCTATAAATATAAAAATAATTATAATTATACCAGCAGAAAAACTAATTAACTTATTCTGGATCACATCATAAGTGCTTGCAATTAAAGCGTTGGCTGTCATATCGACAGGTACGGCATGCGACATCGCTTTCTTATCCACGTAATAACTTGGTAATACCTTTGTTACAGTCAGAATAATAGCACCTAATATGCCAGCTTTGCTCTTCACCCAAACTGGATATGGCTCTGAATAACTGGAAGTTACTAAAAATCTGTGTTAAAAAACTAATGGTATTTTTTCAGTTGACTCACTAGTCCCAGGTCTGAAGATTCCTATGCTCATTTGATCTTTAAACGTGTCACAATGGTACTCGGCTGCAGTTTTGATGAATGTATATGAATTGGGCCAATCTTGCATTAACACGTTTTCAATTTCATCCAATTCGCCGTTTGTTAAAGCATTAGATATATCCAGCAAAGTTTCTGGTTTTAATATTGGTTCGTATATCTTCTCTTCGATGCGAGAACAAGATTTCCTCGCGTACGAGTAAGCAGATGAAACGTACATGAAACACTATTAAAAACAATTATATTATTGCTAAAATAAGTTGTTAATTATATAACTTTTATGTTTTTATTGTCTAAGCAGATCTTGAGCAGCTCCGCCGTTCCAAACAAATTATTTTTGATCATCTCGTGGAGTGGATTCTTCATCTTTATGGAAGCCCCAAGATGTATAACAATATCTACAGTTTTGATAATCGCCATATCGTCTTCGGACAAGTTTAGGCGAGGCATCGTTAAGTCTCCTTCGATCCAACTAACTTTCTCATAATAATTGGGATTAAGGGCAATCATTCGCTCAAAAACCTTCGTTAAATAAAAAATGTTAAATTTTTCTTAGTATATGCACTTACAGGATCTTTGAAGTATTCTTCGCTTCTCTCAATGAGATTCATCGTTCCCTTCATCCTAGCCAACATGTAGAGTTTTGATATATCGGGAAAGCTTCGCAAAAGTTTCTCGACGAGCATCGAGCCCAAGAAACCAGTGCTTCCAGTCACGAAAATGGTTTTATTTCTATAAAACTCTTCCATTTTCGAAATACCAACAACAACTGAATTCCGTTGTCTATTGGATCTGGTTTTTATATAGCTGATAGCATTATAATTGATGTAATCTAAAAAGTGCTTGGTGAATAAATTAATCAATCAATTTTATACTAATTACTACGTTAATTTATTTTGGCTTGGTAATTTGTTTTATAGTTATAGACTAGCCATATTTTACCTCAGTCTGAATTGTAAAAATTTCTTATTGACTTGTGTCTTAGAACTATCAATATTTTCAATTGTTTTTTTTTACAATAAAAGGATTAGTTTGAAAACCTCAGGTTTTGTAAAAATGATGTTCCATTTTTGATACAATAACATCAAAATTGGGGCATGCGGATTTTAGAGTAATTTACTTATTATCTTGGAGGTCTACTTGATTTATCGACTACGTTCATTAGTGTGAAAAAATATTGTTTTCAAAGGTAGAAATATTTCAAAGATTTACAATATTTAAATTGGAAAACATGTTTAGTACATCCTCAGTTCGTAGACTCCTGCTCTAGTTCAATTAAATTACTTATTGTTTGACGAATAAGCTTGAAATGGTTATATAACTCTCTGATACAATGATCAAAACTGGGAAGAAGTATTTGCTGTATGAAAAATTACTTTGACAGTAATGTATGTGACCAATGTGTTAAAATCTGAAGGATATCCCATGTCTTACAACAAAACTTGAAAATTGTTACAAAACAAAATAGCTTTTCTTTTTGACTTTCTTATTACTGGTAAGATGTACATTCAAATTGTGGACTTCGTTATATTAAAGCTTCATTATCAGCCAAGATATGACTGTATATATACTAACGGGCGACTAATAGCCAAATGGTTATGTCACCCTACCCACGTGCCAGTGGTCATAAGTTCAAAGCTTGGTCATGTCAGGCGCTCTGTGAGCCCTCTCTGTGCTTACAGCTATAGGGCCATTGTTCATCACAGATGGACTATGAAATGAATGAGGTTCAGCATATGGACCTTCAGCCAAGTCTATGGACAATGACAATGTTAAGGATAGCAGCAGATTCACAGTCAAAGGAAATAGTGGAATCGCAGAGCATCAATATACTACTGAAGTTAACCTACAAGACGACAGCCAACCTACAAATAAAAAATCATCATAATGGTAACTATCCACCGCGATAGATTATCTACCTAATGTCTACTGCGATCTTAAATTTATTCAATGTTCACATTAATAAACAGATTGTAAATAAAATTACATAAAAAAAATATATACTAACAAAAAATAGCTATAATTATATTTATCATATTATTCCATACAAATTACAATAATTAAATTTTCATCTTAATAACCATATATTTCTCAATGCCGCTAGGCACGTTCGTGAAATAATCTATCCAATCGATGACTTTCAAATTAAATGGGACCAAATCCTTGTCTCGCTGGGTGAGCGAATCCCAAACATGTTCCAAATTATCGTTGTCTACAACCAAAGGTTTGTTGTTAAAATAGAACATCGCTCCTAAGAAGTGATTGATTTTCTCATACAATCGTAGATACCTATTTGAAATAACGATGTTTTTAATTTGAATGAAGAATATTTTAGTACAAACTTTGGTTTTTGTAGTGTAAAGAATCGGAAAATATCCATAAATACAAAAGGAAGATACATGAGTAGAAACATTTTGATCGCATTCCAGTAATAGTTGTAAGTAATCAATGAAATGCACTTGTTTTTTGTTGCAATCATGAAACCATCGTAAAAGGTAATAGGGTTGTTGTTGGAGGTGTAATTATAGATTTTGGTGTCCTTCGATCTTTAAATATTAAAATGATTGTTATTATACTAGCTGAGAAAAAAATAATTATAAAATTAACTTATTGCTGATAACATCATAGGTGCTTGTAATTAAAGCGTTGACTGTCATATCCACAGGCACGCAGTGTGATAGTGCCTTCTTATCCACGTAATAACTTGGTACTAGCTTTGTTCCCAACAGAATAATAGCACCTAATATGCCAGCTTTGCTTTTTACCCAGGTAGGAAACGGCTCGGAGATAGCGGAAGTTACTGAAAATATATATTAACAAACATATCGCATTTATTTCAGTTTACTCACCAGTCCCAGGTCTGAAGATTCCGATGCTCATTTGATCTTTGAACGTATCACAATAGTATTCGGTCACATTTTTTGTGAATGTATATGTATTGGGCCAATCTTTCATTAAAGTATTTTCAAATTCATCCAATTCATCGTTAGTTAAACCATTAGACATATCCAGTAAAGTTTCTGGTTTTAATATTGGTTCGTATATCTTTTCCTCGATGCGAGAACAAGATCTCCTCGCGTAAGAGTAAACAGTTGAAACGTACATGAAACACTATTAAAAACAATCAAATTATTATTAAAATAAGTTGTTAATTATTTAACTTTTATGTTTTTGTTGTCTAAGCAAATCTTGAGGCACTGGCAAGTCTCCTTCGATCCAACAGACTTTCTCATAGTAATTGGGATTCAAGGCAATCATTCGCTGAAAAATCTTCTTTAAATAGGAAATTGTACATTTTTATTTCTATATGCACTTACAGGATCTTCAAAGCATTTTTTGCTTCTCTCAATTAGGAAAACTTCGCAAAAGTTTCTCGACGAGCACCGAGCCCAAGAAACCGGTGCAGCCGGTCACCAAAATCCATTTTTTCCTATAAAACTCTTCCAATCTTGAGTTTCCAATGAACACTGAATTATTTTATATTACGCTGTATTTTGTATAGCAGACTGGCTAATAATTAATGCAATAGATACAAAGTTCACGGTGAGTTGATAGATAATGTTATCAGTTAATATTAGAGAAAGAACTGATGATGCGTTTATTTGTACATTATATTTATTTCATAGAAATTTCTATTTTGTTATGTTATGACTTACATTTTTCATACATTCATTACATTTTTAATATAATAAACTTAAATTTGGAGTATCTTGATTTGAGATTTGGTTTTGATATGTTTATTAAAGCAGAAAATCTATTGCAGCTCTTCGAATAAAAAGTATCATTGTTATGATTAGTAAACATCCTCATTCCTACAAAGAAACTATAAATGATGGTATGATTCGAAAAGTAATTTGTATTTGATCTAATACGGTAAGATCCCTATGATGCCCTTTTTCTTATAACGAAACAAATTTTCTTTGAAAATGTTTATAACCAAGTAACTCTTAGATAAAGTCATTTTATTTAATTATATACAGGTGAAACATACATGTAATTACGGATTTCGTTATCAGAGGTAACGTTAAACGATCTATAGCCAAATTTATTTATGTTATTCCTTATAAATTATATAACAATAAGTAAAAATTAAAATTTCATCTTAATACCCATATATTTCTCGATACCATAAGGCACGTTATTGAAATAATCTTTCCAATCGATGACCCTTAAATTGAACGGGACCAATTCTTTGTCACGCTGACTGAGCGAATCCCAAATATTTTCCAAATTGTCATTGTCTACAAACAAAGGTTTGTTGAAAAAGTAGTAGATCGCGTCTAGGAATTGATTGATTTTCTTATATAAACGTAGATACCTAATTAATATAACAAAATTATTGTTTTGAAAGGAACATACTTTAATGCATACTTTAGTTTTTGTCTTGTAAAGAAACGGAAAACATCCATGAACATAAATGGAAGATACATGAGTATAAACATTTTGATTACATTCCAATAATAGTTTTTAGTAAATACTCCAGTGATTTTGTTCTTTGTTGCAATCATACAACCTTCGTAGAAGGTAATAGGGTTGTTATTAGATGTATAATTGTAAATTTTGGTATCCTTCGATCTATAAATATTAAAATTATTGTTATTATACTATCAGATAAAATTAAGTTCTTGAATTAACTTATTGTGGATAACATCATAAGTACATGCAATTAAAGCGTTAGCTGTCATATCGACAGGTACGGCATGTGTCATCGCCATGTTTTCTTGGTGATAACTTGGTACGGTCTTTGTTCCCATCAGAATAATAGCACCTAATATACCAGCTTTGCTCTTTACCCAAACTGGATATGGTTATGAATAACTGGAAGTTACTGAAAATCTGTATTAAAAATAGGAACATTTTTATTTCAGTTGACTCACTAATCCCAGGTCTGAAGATTCCTATGCTCATTTGATCTTTAAACGTATCGCAATGGAACTCAGTTGCATTTTTTGAAAACGTATATGAATTGGGCCAATCTTGCATCAACGTTTTTTCAATTTCATCCAATTCGTTTTCACTCAAAGCGTTATATATATCCATCAACGTTTTTGGTTTTAATATTGGTTCGTATATCTTCTCTGCGATGCGAGAACAAGATTTCCTCGCGTTTCTCGACCAGCATCGAGCCCAAGAAACCGGTGCAGCCCGTCACCAAAATAGATTTTTTCCTATAAAACTCTTCCATTCTAGAATTTACAATTAACACTGAATTCTGTTATATTGCGTTGTATTTTATATAGCGGATAGGCTAATAATTAAAAAAATAGATACAAAGTTCACGGTGAGTTGATAGTTAATGTTATCAGTTAATTTTAGAGAAAGAATTGAATATGCGTTTATTCGTAAATAATATTTATTTCATAGAAATTTCTATTTTGTTATGTTATGACTTACGTTTTCACGATTTATGTTTTCAATTCAATAATGAAAATAATTATGTTAATCCATTTTTAATACAATAAACTTAAATTTGGAGTATCTTATAATTAGTAAACATCCTCATTCCTACAAAGAAACTATAACTGGTGGTATGATTAGAAAAATAATGTGTACTTCTTAGTTCAAAGAAATACGCTTAGATGCCCATGATGCCCTTTTCCATACAACAAAACAAATTTTCTTTTAATTTTTTTAGAACCAACTAACACTTCTTTGAATCCATTTTATTTAATTATTTTAGTACAGGTGAAACAGGCATGTAATTACGGATTTTGTTATCAGAGGTAACTTTAACCGATCTATAGCCAAATTTATTTATGTTATTCCTTATAAATTATATAAAAATAAGTAAAAATTAAAATTTCATCTTAATACCCATATATTTCTCGATACCATAAGGCACGTTAATGAAATAATCTTTCCAATCAATGACCCTTAAATTGAACGGAATCAATTCTTTGTCATGCTGACTGAGCGAATCCCAAATATTTTCCAAATTGTCGTTGTCTACAAATAAAGGTTTGTTGGCAAAGTAGTAGATTGCGTCTACGAATTGATTGATTTTCTTATATAAATGAAGATACCTGTTTAATATAATAAAATTATTGTTTTGAAAGAAACATATTTTAATACATACTTTGGTTTTTGTCTTGTAAAGAAACGGAAAACATCCATGAACATAAATGGAATATACATGAGTATAAATATTTTGATTAAATTCCAATAATAGTTTTCGGTAAATACTCCAGTGAGTTTGTTCTTTGTTGCAATCATGCATCCTTCGTAGAAGGTAATAGGGTTGTTGTTAGATGTATAATTGTAGATTTTGGTATCCTTCGATCTATAAATATTAAAATAATTGTTATTATACTATCAGAAAAAAATAAGTTCTTGAATTAACTTATTGTGGATAACATCATAAGTACATGCAATTAAAGCATTAACTGTCATATCGACAGGTACGGCATGTGACATCGCCAAGTTATCTTGGTGAAAAGTTGGTACAGTCTTTGTGCCCATCAGAATAATAGCACCTAACATACCAGATTTGCTCTTTACCCAAAGTGGATATGGCTCTGAATAGCTGGAGGTTACTGAAAATCTGTATTAAGAATATGAACATTTTTATTTCAGTTGACTCACTAATCCCAGGTCTGAAGATTCCTATGCTCATTTGATCTTTAAACGTATCGCAATGGAACTCGGTTGCATTTTTTGAAAACGTATATGAATTGGGCCAATCTTGCATCAACGTTTTTTCAATTTCATCCAATTCGTTGTCACTCAAAGCGTTATATATATCTATCAACGTTTTTGGTTTTAATATTGGTTCGTATATCTTCTCTGCGATGCGAGAACAAGATTTCCTCGCGTTTGAGTAAACAGATGAAACGTATATGAAACACTATTAAAAACAATTACATTGTTGCTACAATAAGTTGTTAATTATGTAACTTTTATGTTTTTGTTATCTAAGCAGATCTTGAGCAGCTCCGCGGTTCCTAACAAATTGTTCTTGATCATCTCGTGGAGCGGATTCTGCATCTTTATTGAAGCTCCAAGATGAAGAACAATATCCACGGTTTTGATAACAGCAATATCTTCGTTGGACATGTTCAGACTAGGCATCGTCAAGTCTCCTTCGATCCACTGAACTTTCTCATAGTAATTGGGATTCAGGGCAATCATACGCTCAAAAATCTTCGTTAAATAAGAAATTGTTTCATTTTTATTTATGTATGCACTTACAGGATCTTCGAAGTATTCTTTGCTTCTCTCGATGAGATTCATTGTTTCCTTCTTCCTAGCCAACAAGTAGAGTTTCGTTATGTCGGGAAAGCTTCGCAAAAGCTTCTCGACGAGCATCGAGCCCAAGAAACCGGTGCAACCAGTTACAAAAATTGTTTTATTCCTATAAAACTCTTCCATTTTCAAAATATCAATAACAACTATATACCTTCGTCTATCGTACCAGCATTTTATATAGCTGATAGTATTATAATTGATGGAATGAATACAACGTTCAGAATTGTAATCAGTCAATTTATAGTAATTACTACCTTCCGTCATAAACAATTGCTTAGCATCATTTTTTAAGACATTTTTGTATGTATTGATTGAGTTAACTTAATTCTTATTTTGGCATTTTATTTTATTTTCTAGTACAAATGCTGGCTATATGTTGCTCCAATCCAAGAACTATCATTATTATCAATTTTATTTATTAAAGAACAATAGGATATACTTGAAAACTTAAGGTTTTTTGAAAAATAATGTTTTATTTTCTCTGCTTTTTTTGTAACAACTTTTTGACTGGCTCTTCGTTTGAAATTTTGAAATCCTTTGCTTATTCTTAGATAAATCAGTATTAAATTATCTAATGGGTTAAAGTTGTAAAGTTGAAGAAGCATAGTGAAATGGTGAAATGTACATTCAAATTGTGGACTTTGTTATTGGCATAGGTTTGACTGTATATAAAAAATATATATAACTATATTTATTCATGTTATTTCGAACCAATTATAAACAAAAACTAACAAACAATTTAAATTTTCATCTTAATACCCAAATATTTCTCGATGCCGTAAGGCACGTTATAGAAATAATCTTTCCAATCGATGACTCTCAAATTGAACGGAACCAATTCCTTGTCATGCTGACTGAGCGAATCCCAAATATTTTCCAAATTATTGTTGTCCACAATCAACGGTTTGTTGCTAAAATAGAAGATCGCATCTAAGAATTGATTGATTTTCTCATATAATCGTAGATACCTATATAAAATAAAGATGTTACTATTTTTAATGAAGTATATTTTAATACAAACTTTGGTTTTTGCAGTGTAAAGAATCGAAAAATATCCATCAATAGATATGGAAGATACAAAAGAGTAAACATTTTGATCGCATTCCAGTAATAGTTGTAAGTAATAATTGAAGTGCCTTTATTTTTCGTTGCAATAATGAAACTATCGTGGAAGGTAATAGGGTTGTTGTTGGAAGTGTAATTATAGATTTTGGTGTCCTTCGATCTATAAATATAAAAATGATTATAATTATACTAGCAGAAAAAAAACTAATTAACTTATTATGGATAACATCATAAGTGCTTGTAATTAAAGCGTTGGCTGTCATATCGACTGGTACGGCGTGCGACATTGCTTTTTTATCTACGTAGTAACTTGGTAGTACCTTTGTTACAGTCAGAATAATAGCACCTAATATGCCAGCTTTACTCTTCACCCAAACTGGATATGGCTCTGAATAACTGGAAGTTACTGAAAATCTGTATTAAAAAACATATCGCGTCTATTTCAGTTAACTCACTAGTCCCAGGTCTGAAGATTCCTATGCTCATTTGATCTTTAAACGTGTCGCAATGGTACTCGGCCACATTTTTTATGAATGTATATGAATTGGGCCAATCTTGCATTAACGAGTTTTCAATTTCATCCAATTCGTCAATAGTTAAACCATTAGATATATCCAGCAAAGTTTCTGGTTTTAATATTGGTTCGTATATCTTCTCTTCGATGCGAGAACAAGATTTCCTCGCGTTGGAGTAAGCCGATGAAACGTATATAAAACACTATTAAAAACAATTATATTATTGTTAAAATAAGTTGTTAATTATATAACTTTTATATTTGTATTGTCTGAGCAGATCTTGAGCAGCTCCGCCGTTCCAAACAAATTATTTTTGATCATCTCGCGAAGCGGATTCTTCATCTTTATCGAAGCCCCAAGATGTATAACAATATCCACGGTTTTGATCACCTGCATGTCTTCGTTGGACAAGTTTAGACGAGGCATTGTCAAGTCTCCTTCGATCCAACAGACTTTCTTGTAGTAATTGGGATTCATGGAAATCATTCGCTCAAAAACCTTCGTTAAATAAAAAAATGTTAAATTTTTCTTTGTACGTGCACTTACAGGATATTTGAAGTATTCTTTGCTTCTCTCCATAAAATTAATTGTTTGTTTCTTCCTAGCCAACAAGTAAAGTTTCGTTATGTCGGGGAAGCTTCTTAGAAGCTTCTCGACGACCATTGAGCCCAAGAAACCAGTGCCGCCGGTTAGAAAAATTGTTTTATTCCTATAAAACTCCTCCATTTTCGAAATACCAACAACAACAGAATACCTTCATTTATCGTATCTGGATCATATATAGGTGATAGGCTTATAATTGATGCAATATATACAAAGGCCATGTTTAGTTGATAGTTAATGTAATCAGTCAATTTTATAGAAAGAACGAATGAATATTCATTTAACACACATTTTCGTAATTTATTTCAATTCAATAATGTAAAGAGCTGCTTGAATAACTTAATTTTTATTGTTTTGTTTTTTTTTGTAGTAGAAATTGTGGCCGTGTTTGCCTTAATCTCAAGGATCTCTAAGCATTTCTTAGTGACTTGTTTTCTAGAACAATAAATTTCAATTGCGTTTCTAATGTATATTATCTGGGACGGAACTAACTAACTCTAGTGCCCCTGACTAACATTGTTTGGTGGCCTTTTATCATAAAATGTACCTTATTGATTGAACGTGGCATCGAGCTGCAATCCATAAATAAATAGGTAGGAAAGTCCTATGACAGTGTTTTCCAGAAAATTGTTATAAACAAATTAGTAATTAAGTCTTGGTTGACCGCTCTTCTATTTGATTTTCATATTGCTTTGAAATTCCTTACTTATATTAAACCTTTCTTATTAGAAGTAACAATAACCTACTTTTGACTGTATATAAATTAACTATAACTAAATTAACTTATGTTATTCCGTACAAATTATAAAATATAAAATTAAACATTCATCTTAATACTATACCAATAGATAGTTTCAAATGTTTTTATTCATATATGAAGTGGTTTACATGATTGAATTTTACATAGTATTCATACTGCTTAAGCCTAAGCTCTTTCAGCATGCAGTTTAAGGGTTAGATTTGATGAATATTAAAAAAAATAACATTATAGGATAGAAGCACATTGTAGAGTAAAAACAGAACATTCTTGAAATCAGGATGAGATTTAGAACATGAATAGAAATTTTAAAGAACACATTTAGACAAGTACACATTTAGAAAACATTAAGATTACACATTTTAAAGGACACCTAATACACATTTTATAGACACTAAGAAATATAAATAAGAAAGAAATTGGAATATGGAATATCACAGAAAGAATGGGCTAATGTTTTCAGTAAGATCATTGAAAATGGGAACATCAGATTCAAGTTTCTGCACTAGTTCAGCTGGAGGGAATGGCATTTTAATTTTTGGTTTTAGCCTGAGACAGCTACTGGGAGGAAGTTCGAATAGAGAAAGTGTGTGATGATTGTGTATTTGAATTCTGAGAGCTAGTTTTTCTATACCAATAAAAATTTCTCCAAGGTACGTTATAAAAATAATCTTTCCAATCGATGACTCTCAAATTGAACGGAACCAATTCTTTATAATACTTGCTTAGCGAATCCCAATATTTTCCAAATTATCGTTGTCTACAACCAAAGGTTTGTTGGTAAAGTACTAGATCGCGTCTATAAATTTGTTGAAATTCTCATATAATCGTAGATACTTATTTAAAATAGCGGCATTATTGTTTTGAAACAAGAATATTTGTTTCTTGTTGCATAATTGCATGCATCGTAGTAGGTAACAGTTGTTGTTGTTCGAGATGTAATTGTATATTTTGGTGTCCTTCGATCTATAAATATAAAAATCATGGTTAATACACCAGCAAAAAAGAATCAACTATCTAATCAACTTATTCATTACGACATCGTAGGTGCAAGTAATTAGAGCGTTGGCTGTCATATCGACAGGTACTGCGTGCGTAATCGCCGTTCTTTTCATATAATAACTATGTACTATCCCTGAAGCTAACAACATGATTGCACCTAATAGACCAGCTTTGCTATTTGCCCAAAATGGAATCGGCTTGGAGAAACTAGAAGTTACTAAAAATCTGCATTAAGAAACGAGTTGTATTTATTTATGTTGGCTCACTAATCCCAGGTCTGAAGATTCCAATACTAAATTGATCTTTAAATGTGTCGCAATGGTACTCGTTCGCGTTTTTTGTGAACGTGTATGAATTGGGCCAATCTTGCATCAAGGTGCATTCAATTTTATCCAATTCGTCGTCAGTTAAACCTTTAGATGTATCTATCAATGTTTCAGGTTTTAATACTGGTTCATATATATTCTCCTCAATGCGAGAACAAGATCTCCTCGCGTTGGAGTAAGCCGATGACACGAACATGAAACATTAAGAAAAACAAGTACATTTTTGTTACTACAGGTTGTTAATTATATAACTTTTATGTTTTTTTGTTTAAGCTGATCTTGAGAAGCTCCGCCGTTCCTAACATATTATTCTTGATCATCTCGTGCAGCGGATTCTGCAGCTTTATCGAAGCTCCAAGACAAATAACAATATCCATAGTTTTGATCACCTGCATGTCGTCGTTGGAAAAGTTCAAATCAATCATCGTCAAATCCTTTAATCCAAGTGACTCTCTCATAATAATTGGAATTCATTGACTCAAAAAGCTACGTTAAATTAAAAAATGTGTAACGTTTCTTTATCTATATATATCCTTGAAATATTCTTTGCTCCTCTCAATAAAATTCATCTTTCCCTTCTTCCTAGATAACAAATAGATATATAGGGAAAACTTCGCAAAAGCTTCTCGACGAGCATGTAGCCCAAGAAACCGGTGCAGCCGGTCACGAATATCGTTTTATTCTTATTAAACTCTTCCATTGTCAACTGAATTCCGTCGCCTATCATATCTAGAATTTACATAGGTGATAGGATTATAATTCATGCATTGATGCAACAAAGTCCATATTGCGTTAATACTAATTATTAGTGAGCTCGTGGCAGTCTTTATTTCTATTTTAAACATTTTTTTATAAGTATTTTTTTATGCAATTGAATTTGTCAGATCGAATTGACCTAATTCAATTGTGGTGGAACGCTATTTGCAAATTAGTTGTGGCAAATGATGTTTTTTTTTTGCAATTAGGCTTTTGACCTATGTACTATTCGCGTACTTGCTGTTCGTGCGTAGGTATGAAGGTCATGGCGCCTCAACAGGAAGATCTAGTTGACCTGGATATTCAAGTACTCGATCTTGACCATTCCGTCATTCTCTTAACATTACAATTTCCATCACGTTCCAAGTCCTTCCTCGCTTCCTATAAATATATGAATTCATTTCAATTTTTGCATTAAATTATTGGAATTAATTATAATTAATTACACTTATAAATATATATATCAGGATTATTATTCTAAATTTTTGTAATTTATGTTTATTTTTAACATTTTGAAGTTCATTAAATCTCTTTCGTTTTTGCTCAAACTGTTAAATGGAACATATATAAAAATAATGGACAAATGACTAAACAGAAATTACATTGGCAATTACGACAAGAAAGAAATTATAAATCATTGTGCAGTGTTACCATTTATATAGACGTTAATTGTCTATTACTTATTTTCGAAAGTTGCAATAAATTGAGTTTTTTTTAAGTTAATTAGATCGGATTTTTTGTAATAAATTTAAAAATCTTCTATACAATTTCTAAATTTCTAAACATTTTGGAAATGCATGCTTTTTCCAATTTATTTACTTTAGATCAAAATCAAGTATTTTTTTCTATTTTTGTTCAAACTATTAACTTGTCATTGAGATTGTTAATTTATTCCATTCATTACAAAATGAAATATATGTGAATGAATTATTTAAAATATATGCAAATGACTGAATTAATATCAAATCACAATATACGGCTTATTTATTTTCATCAAAATTTAATAACTTTAACTCTATTTCCAAGATTTTGGAAATACTCTTCCCAATTGAAGTTGTTTAGATCAAATTAAAGTTTTTTTCATCTATGTTAAAGTTGTTAAATACAATTATTATTAATGACGCATATTTGAAAGCTATATATAAAAAAGCAAATATTTTTCATCTTTGATTATATTGTGAGTGTCGATAGTCAACTTCTTGTGGAATTGTAATTATTGGCTAAGGTAATAATTGTAATTATTGGCTAAAGTAATAAATCTGAAAGAAGTATGCAAGAAAAATGGTGAGTAGTAAGGTGTAAATGAAAAATACCTCGGTTTAAGTTCATTACGAATTAACATCAAATCAAACAACAATGCACGGCTGTAAGTTATTGTATACTGTTTCAATATATACAAACTATAATTCTGTTAGTCTGTTAGTATTTTGTCCAATGGTTTATCAATAGAATCGCTAATGGAACATGTATTGTCATTAGATGTATAATTATAGACTTGAGCAACGTTTTTCCTAAAAAAATGTATAAAGTTTTGTAACCTTGCGTAGTTTAGATACGTAATTTTCTTTTTATTTCTTGATTGACTATTAAGATTTATCTTTATTTTTATAATTATTATCCGTCTGTAACAACTTGACATGCAGCTACCAATAAAGCGTTAGATGTAAAATTAACGGGGATCGAATGCGAGTTGACATTTTTCACCAAATAACAGCTGGACAATAAGTTTCTTGATTGAATAGTGATGGGTCCAGAATCACCGACTTGCACTTTGTTCAACTAAAAATGTATTTTTGTTATAAGAAAGTTAAGTTAAGAAAGTTAAGAAAGTTAAGAAAGTTAAGAAAGTTAAGAAAGTTAAAGTTAAGAAAGTTAAGAAAGTTAAGTTAAGAAAGTTAAGAAAGTTAAGAAAGTTAAGAAAGTTAAGAAAGTTAAGAAAGTTAAGAAAGTTAAGAAAGTTAAGAAAGTTAAGAAAGTTAAGAAAGTTAAGAAAGTTAAGAAAGTTAAGAAAGTTAAGAAAGTTAAGTTATAAATTTACTATTTCCTGGCCTAAATATATCTACTGGAAAATAAATGTCGTAATTATTGCTTGCGTACTCGATGATCGATTTGCTGAAGGCTGAAGGTGGCCAATCATACAACAAATGATTATCCAGATTATACCTCCTCTTATATATAATAAGTTCATCATTTTTATTAAGCTTTCAGGTCGGTAATTTGGAATGTGCACCTTTTCTTCAATGAGATAGCAAAATATAGAATACGCCGAAGAAAACACTGTAATTTAATGGATTTTTTCGAGAAAATTTAATATGAAACAGATTTATATTAGCTTGCAGTTAACGGAATTCTTTAAATTTTTTAGTAAATCCATCGTTCCAAACAAGTTTATCTGCAACATTATTGGAAATTCATCCATGAAATTCAAAGAACTTCCCATGTGTTGAACGATTTCGGCATCCTCCACAGCTTTAAGATCTCCAGAGCTTAGCTTCAAACCTTTCTGCGACAAATCCCCATTAAGCCATTCCACGCTCCTATGGTACTCCCAATTCCGAATATATTTACAATCATTATTAACCCTCCATTGCATGAATTTATTTAAAATTAAATTTAAAATCTAGTAGAAATCAAATTTTGTTTTATGTCGTGTAATTTTATTCACAATCTGTTTATCAATGTGAACATTGAGTAAATATAAGATTGTGGTTGACATTAGGTAATCTTTCCCGGTTGATAGTTACCATTATAATATGGTTGTCTGTCGTCTGTAGGTTAACTTCAATAGTACATTGATGCTCTGCGATTTCACTATTTCCTTTGACTGTGAATATGCAAATATCCTTAACACTGTCATTATCCATTGACTTGGCCGAAGGTCCATATGCTGAACTTCATTCATTTCAGTGTCAAAATTAAAAAATCAAAATTATCAAAACTATCCACCGGGAAAAGATTACTTACCTAATGTCAACCGCGATCTTAAAAAAATATATTACATGCAAAATGAGCCTTGAAATTGGGGACTTTGTATATTGAAGTGTCGTGTCCCAGGGATGGTTTTCTGGACACTGTGGGATATTTTCTTCTGTTGTCTGTTGTGGAGCCTTAGGTTTGGTAAATATTGAATTGAACGACTTTTACTTTCGGTTTATTATTAAAATATTCTTCAAAGTGTTTGCTTTATTGTGGTTCTTCACCCAGTAGTTGATTCTTTAGCGTTCTTCCTAAGACTAATTATAAATCCTTATTCTACGTATAAAATTAACTAAGCAAGGGGGTGGGAGTTTGAGGAGTAAAGCACGGTTTTGATAAGACGCTCCGCTTCAGGTCACTGCACCTATACGGATTTTTCCAATTCTGGGTCTGGTTGAAAATATGAGCGATGTTCTTTCAGTAGCTGGTCTCGATGAAGGCTACCTTTATGCTGATGTATATATTTATTATGGCGACTAAGAGACACTATATTAACAATAATAATTGTAATAATAACGGTTGGACACAACAGAAGTTCCGTTATCAGGCGAGGTATATTTGTATATAAATTAACAAAAAATATAATTACTAACTTTATTCATGATAAAACAATTAAAATTAAATTTTCATCTTAATGCCCAAATATTTCTCGATGCCGTATGTCATGTTAATGAAATAATCCTTCCAATCGATGACTCTCAAATTAAACGGAACCAAGTCCTTATCTCGCTGACTGAGCGATTCCCAAATATTTTCCAAATTATCGTTGTCTACAATCAAAGTTTTTTCGGAAAAGTAGTTAATTGCGTTTAGGAATTTATTGATCTTCTCATATACTCGTAGATACCTATTTAAAATAATTATATTATTGATTAGAATAAAGAATGATCTAATACAAACTTTGTTTTCTGTCGCGTGAAGAATCGAAAAATATCCATGAATAGAAATGGAATGTACATGAAAATAAAAATGTTGATCGCATTCCAATAATAGTTGTAAGTAATAACTGAAGAAAATGTATCTTTTGTTGCATGCATACAGGCATCGTAGTAGGTAATAGGGTTGTTGTTAGAAGTATAATTGTAGATTTTGGAGTCCTTCGATCTATAAATATATTAAAATTATGGTTATTACATTAGCAGAAAACAATACATTATCTAATTAACTTATTCTTGACGACGTCGTAGGTGCATGTAATTAAAGCGTTGGCTGTCATGTCGACAGGTACGGCGTGCGATATTGCCGAATTTTTTATGTAATAACTTGGTAATGTTTTTGATCCCAACAACATGATGGCACCTACTAAACCAGCTTTGCTTTTTACCCAGTATGGAAACGGTTCGGAGATACTGGAAGTTACTTAAATTTTACTTTAAAAAACGTATTGTATTTTTTTGTATTGACTCACTATTTCCAGGTCTGAAGATTCCTACGCTCATTTGGTCATTAAACGTGTCGCAATGGTACTCGGTCACATTTTTTGAAAACGTATACGAATTGGGCCAATCTTGCATTAACGTGTTTTCAATTTCATTCAGTTCTTCATTGGTTAAAGAGTTATATATATCCAGCAACGTTTCTGGTTTTAAAACTGGATCGTATATCTTCTCCTCGATGCGAGAACATGATCTCCTCGCATTCGAGAAAGCAGATGAAACGTACATAAAACACTATTAAAAACAATTATATTGTTGTCACAATAAGTTATTAACTATGCAACTTTTATGTTTTTGTTGTCTAAGCTGATCTTGAGCAGCTCCGATGTTCCTAATAAATTATTCTTTATCATCTCGTGAAGCGGATTCTGCATATTTATCGAAGCCCCAATATGTATAATAATATCCACAGTTTTCATGGCCTGCAAGTCGTCGTTGGACAAGTTCAATTGAGGCATCGTTAAGTCTCCTTCGATCCACTGAACTCTCTCATAGTAATTGGGATTGACGGAAATCATTCGCTCAAAAATCTTTGTTAAATAAGTTAAATTGTTTATTTTTTTATATATGCACTTACCGGATCTTCGAAGTATTCTTTGCTCCTCTCATTGAAACTCATCGGTCCTTTCTTCCTAGCTAATAGGTATAGCTTCGATAGATCGGGAAATATGCGCAAAAACTTCTCGACGAGCATAGACCCCAAAAAACCGGTGCAACCGGTCACCAAAATCGTTTTATTTCTATAAAACTCTTCCATTATTAAAATATCAACAAGAACTGAATTTTGTCGTCTGTCGTATTTGGATTTTATAGACTAATAATCAATTTCGGAGCTGCAAAGTCGAGGTGGGGCAGCATTAAAGCGGTCGTAAATGTTTATTTTTTATACGTCCGAAAAAATCGATTACGAATATTCATTATAATTAACCAGTATAATTAAATAAATACATATATGTAAATATTAAAAAAAGTAACTGATTTATATACATGTATTCGATTGATTTGTGAAAAAGATTCTATGAATGTTGAACTAAATTATTTAGGTATGGAAACGTATTGTTTCACTGTATTAAATTGAATATTTTGATTTATATATTTATCAAAGTTAGACAATACTTGAAACCAATTGTAACAAAACCAGTTCGAAAACATATCTAATGATGATGATTATCACTGTAATGAAGATATATACAAATAATTACGGTAAACATGTTCTAGGTTAATAGATGTTCCGTGAAAATCTGAAATAAAATAATTACTAAATAAATAATGACAGTTTCTTTTCATTTTTTCTAATATTATTGATTATATGTTTTAACTTACCCTACAAAATAATCAAGATTATCTGTAAAAATTTCAGGATTTACAAAGTGTTCCGTTACAGTTATAGTTTGGAAAACCCTGACGGGTTTGGTGAAGGTTAATTGGCCAATTGTACATGAAATTATCATCCAGACGATCTCAATCGGTAATTTGGAATGTAAACTTTTTTTATGTTGTCATAACATTCTCGTTGATTGTTACAAACAAATCAGTAAGTAACTCTTAGCTAACCGATTTTTTATTTAATTTTCATATTGCAGATAAAATGGGCCTTGAATTTACGCATTTGATTTGATTTTTAATTTTTAATTATTGTATAAAAAAAATGATGTCTTTTGGTCGAGGCTGTACAATATATATTTTCTTTTAATTTGGGTAAGTCAGTGTTTGCTATATGTCGGGTGAGTTAGAAGTATTCATAATGTGGGGAAAAGTTGGTGAGGATTAATGTTTTGAAAAAACCCTCTTCGAATTGCGCACTTCGTTATATTCAACCTTCGTTATTAGAGAGAGTATATATATATATTAATAAAAAAAACATCTATTACTAAATTTGGAAGTATAGTTGTAGATTTTGGTGTCCTTCGATCTAGAAATATATTATAATTATTTTTATTACATTAGCAAAAAACAATCAATTATCTAATCAACTTGTTCTTGACGACATCAAAGGTGCATGTAATTAGAGCGTTGGCTGACATATAGACAGGTGCGGCGTGGGACATCGATGTGGTTGTAATGTAATAACTTGGTAATGTCTTTGATCAAACCTACTAAAACAGCTTTTTACCCAGTAAGGAAACTAATAAATTAAAACCAAATAGATTTGCTGCAAAGGACTATAGACCATAGGTCTTTCTGACTCATAATTTTTAATATTTTGAAAATGCTTTAATTGATTTTTCTTTAGATAAACGATTTCTTTTTCAACTTTGTTCTACTTGTTAAATTTTTGATATTACATTTGTTGACAATATTTAAAAAAAAAGTATGCAAATAATTAACTACAACTGTCGTCAATAGACGACGAAACATTCGTGAGGTTCGGCTCAGGTTCGATTTGATGAATTATCCTGTGATACGGTTAGCCACTATTGACCAATCTATATACTATTGTAAGATTTGTTATCTCTGAACTTAATTATGATTACAGTATGCACATATATTATATGATTATTTCATCTTTTTTTATACCGTGTTTTATGGGTATATTTATTTATTATATCAAACTATTTATCATACTTAGATGTATTTATTTTATCCACATTAAATATCCGAATGTAGGTAGATAAGTATTTCTTTTTTATTTTTGTTCAACCTGTTAACTTTTTGATATTTGTTGACAATACTTCTACTATTGCTAATGAAAATATTCCTGAAAGAAGTGTAAAAAAAGTTATGCAAATAATTAACAATTTAACTGCAACTGTCGTCAATAGACGACGAAACAAAACATTCGTGAGGTTCGATTTGTTGAAGTTTGCTGTGATACGGTTGACCACTATTGACCAATCTATATACTATTGTAAGATTTGTTATCTACACATATATTTACTATATACTTATTTATTATATCTACATGTATTTATTTTATCCACATTAAATATTCGAATGTAGGTGTAGTAGAAATATTTCTTTTATTACTATCTTCCTAGAATTTTCTTATATTTTCTTTGAAAATTAGTATTATAAATGTCGCGAGACAAATTTTACATAAACATAAAACTCTGCAGATAGACCGGGGAGACAAAGAATGGAAACATTTATCATTTAGCTGTTAGGTTTAGCAGTTAATATTCCATCTACTAAAAGTAGGCAAAAAAAGATAAATATAAATTTGCCATATATGCTCAAATATTGTTCGAAGTGAAAAAAGAAAAGAAAATATGTTACAACTTCGTGTCCTGAGTGTAAAATGGGACTTTCGTATAAAGGACTGTTACAAAATTAATCGCACTAGAATAAATTTTTAATAATCTGAAATAAAAATGTTCAAATTATTCATAATTCCGATTTAGTTTTTCATTTTTAAATTTGTCGTAAAATATGTTAGTGATGTCATAAAAATAATGTAATTAAATAATAAATTATTAAAATACATCGGTTTATAATCATTTGTATTTATTATTCATTAACACAGCAATGAACGTCTGCAATTTATGCAAATATAGCAAAATAAAATGTCAGCGAATAAATCTGTAAATTCCAGGTTGTTTATTCTTTGAGTACAAATTGCACCAAAACTCTTGACGCTGCGCGAAAAATATGTACCGCGTTCGAAAATCATGCTATAAGTGATCGAACAGCACAGAAGAGTTTCATGAGATTTTTTTTGGAAATTTCATTTTGATCGACATAGAAGCGCTTTTGGAAACTGAAGATCATTAACAGCGAGAAGTTGTGTAATTAAATTAAAGCAGAACCTGATTGCGGAAATGTTCTATGTGAGTGATGAAATCATTTGTTTGCACCTTCACCAGATAGTAAAATAATAAATTCTTCAGTCGATACTCGAATGCCTCCTCAACTCTTCCGTCTTCAAACATTTAACTGGTTGACCAATACGGAAAAGGTTCTAAATTAGTGGACGAATCTCAAAAGGTAAAATATTTTAGAAGAAATTTCAAGTTATAAATTTACTATTTCCTGGTTAACATAAAAAAAAACTGGAATAAATTTAGCAGATGTATTCGGTGATGGATTTGGTGAAGGTGCGCATTTGGCTAATTGTATATGAAATGATTAAGATTTAATGTTGTCATCACATTCTCAAAATATGTTCCAAAAAAATCAGTAAAAAACTCTTGGATTTTCTTTTATTCGATTACAGATAAAATGGTCCTTGAAATTACGGACTTCCAAATATTAGCCTAGGTATGACTGAATATTTCGTACAAATTATAAAGTAAATTATAATTTGATCTTAATACCCAAATATTTCTCGATGCCGTATGTCATGTTAATGAAATAATCTTTCCAATCGATTGAACGGAACCAAGTATTTATCACGCTGCCTGAGCGAATCCCAAATATTATCCAATAGTTTATTGAAAAAATAGTTAATTGCGTTTAGGAATTGATTGATTTTCTCATATACTCGTAGATATCTATTTAAAATAATTATATTATTAATTAGAAACAAGAATGTTCTAATACAAACTATGTTTTCTATTGCGAGAACAATCGGAGAATATCCATGAACAGAAATGGAATGTACATGAAATTGAAAATTTTGATCGCATTTTAATAATAGTTATCAGTAATAATTGAAGAAAGTTTGTTTTTTTGTTGCATGCATCCAGACTTCATGGTAGTTAATAGGGTTGTTGTTGGAAGTATAGTTGTAGTTTCTGGTGTCCTTCGATCTAGAAATATATTTTAATTATTGTTATTATATTAGCAGAAAACAATAATTTATCTAATTAACTTGATCTTGACGACATTGAAAGTGCACGTAATTAGAACGTTGGCTGTCATATCGACAGGTACGGCGTGGTTGTAATGTAATAACTTGGTAATATCTTTGATCCCAACAACATGATGGCAGATCTACTGACCGTAGGTCTCTCTGACTCATAATTTTCAATATTTTGAAAATACTCCAATTGATTTTTCATTAGATAAAAGTATTTCTTTTTTATTTTTGTTCAATCTGTTAACTTTTTGATATTTGTTGACAATACTTCTACTATTGCTAATGGAAATATTCCTGAAAGAAGTGTAAAAAAAGTTATGCAAATAATTAACAATTTAACTGCAACTGTCGTCAATAGACGACGAAACAAAACATTCGTGAGGTTCGATTTGTTGAAGTTTGCTGTGATACGGTTGACCACTATTGACCAATCTATATACTATTGTAAGATTTGTTATCTACACATATATTTACTATATACTTATTTATTATATCTACATGTATTTATTTTATCCACATTAAATATTCGAATGTAGGTGTAGTAGAAATATTTCTTTTATTACTATCTTCCTAGAATTTTCTTATATTTTCTTTGAAAATTAGTTTTATAAATGTCGCCAGACAAATTTTACAAAAACATAAAACTCTGCAGATAGACCGGGGTGACAAAGAATGGAAACATTTATCATTTAGCTGTTCGGTTTAGCAGTTAATATTCTATCTACTAAAAGTAGGCAAAAAGATAAATAATTTGCCATATATGCTCAAATATAGTGTAAAATGGGACTTTTGTATAAAGGACTGTTACAAAATTAATCGCACTAGAATAAATTTTTAATAATCTGAAATAAAAATGTTCAAATTATACATAATTCCGATTTAGTTTTTCAGTTTTAAATTTGTAGTAAAATATGTTAGTGATGTCATAAAAATAATGTAATTAAATAATAAATTATTAAAATACATCGGTTTATAATCATTTGTATTTATTATTCATTAAAACAGCAATGAACGTCTGCAATTTATGCAAATATAGCAAATTAAAATGACAGCGAATAAATCTGTAAATTCCAGGTTGTTTATTCTTTGAGTATAAATTGCACCAAAACTCTTGACGCTGCGTGAAAAATATTCTTTTATTCGATTACAGATACAATGGTCCTTCAAATTACGGACTTCGAAATATCAGCCTAGGTATGACTGAATATTTCGTACAAATTATAAAGTAAATTATAATTTGATCTTAATACCCAAATATTTCTCGATGCCGTATGTCATGTTAATGAAATAATCTTTCCAATCGATTGAACGGAACCAAGTATTTATCACGCTGCCTGAGCGAATCCCAAATATTATCCAATAGTTTATTGAAAAAATAGTTAATTGCGTTTAGGAATTGATTGATATTATTAATTAGAAACAAGAATGTTCTAATACAAACTATGTTTTCTATTGCGAGAACAAACGGAGAATATCCATGAACAGAAATGGAATGTACATGAAATTGAAAATTTTGATCGCATTTTAATTATAGTTGTCAGAAATAACTGAAAAAAGTTTGTTCTTTGTTGCATGCATCCAGATTTTGTGGTAGTTAATAGGGTTGTTGTTGGAAGTATAGTTGTAGTTTATGGTGTCCTTCGATCTAGAAATATATTTTAATTATTGTTATTACATTGGCAGAAAACAAAAATTTATCTAATCAACTTGTTCTTGACGACATCGAAGGTGCACGTAATTAGAGCGTTGGCTGTCATATCGACAGATACGGCGTGGTTGTAATGTAATAACTTGGTAATATCTTTGATCCCAACAACATGATGGCACCTACTAAAACAGTTTTTCTTTTTACCCAGTAAGGAAACTAATAAATTAAAACCAAATAGATTTGCTGAAAAGGTCTACTGACCATAGGTCTCTCTGACTAATAATTCTCAATATTTTGAAACTGATTTATTTTTCATTAGATATAAGTATTTTTTTTTATCTTTGTTCAACCTGTTAACTTTTTGATATTTGTTGACAATACTTCTACTATTGCTAATGAAAATATTCCTGAAAGAAGCGTGTAAAAAAAGTTATGCAAATAATTAACAATTTAACTGCAAACTGTCGTCAATAGACGACGAAACAAAACATTCGTGAGGTTCGATTTGATGAATTTTGCTGTGATACGGTTGACCACTATTGACCAATCTATATACTATTGTAAGATTTGTTATCTACACATATATTTACTATATACTTATTTATTATATCTACATGTATTTATTTATCCACATTAAATTTCCGAATGTAGGTGTAGTAGTAATATTTCTTTTATTACTGTCTTTCTAGAATTTTCCTATGTTTTCTTCATTCCGCGTTGAAAATTAGTATTAGAAATGTTTTACAAAAACATAAAACTCTGCAGGTAGACCGGGAAGACAAAGAATGAAAATATTTATCATTTAGCTGTTAGGTTTAGCAGTAAATATTCCATCTACTGAAAGTAGTAGATATTATTCGAAGTGAAAAAAGAAAAGAATACATTTTAATAAACCTGAAATAAAAATGTTCAAATTATTGATAATTCCGATTTAGTTTTTCATTTTTAAATTTGTCGTAAAATATGTTCTTGATGAGAATAATGTGTCATTAAAATAATGTAAATAAATAATAAATTAATAAAATTCATCGGTTTATAATCATTTGTATTTATTATTCAATAAAACAGCAATGAACGTCTGCAATTTATGCAAATATAGCAAATTAAAATGACAGCGAATAAATCTGTAAATTCGAAGTTGTTTATTCTTTGAGTACAAATTGCACCAAAAATATGTACCGCGTTCGAAAATCATGCTTGTGATCGAACAGCACAAAAGAGTTTCATGATATTTTCTTTTGGAAATTTAATTTTGATCGACATAGAATTGCTTTTGGAAACTGAAGATCATTAACAGCCAGAAGTTGTGTAACTAAAATCAAGCGGAATCTACTTGCGAAAATGTTCAATGTGAGTGATAAAATCATTTGTTTGCATCTTCACCAGATAGGAAAATAATAAATTCCTCAGTCGATACTCGAATGCCTTCCATATTCAACCAGTTAACTGGTTGACTAACAGCCATTGGATCCAGCAATTATTTGATTTTTATGATAATGAAAATGAGTTCAAAAATACATCTTTACTAAGATATTGATACTCCACTCCACTGTCATATACTTAACTGGTAGTTATAGATCACGATAACCTTAATGCAGCTCTGCAAATATGTATAGCTATGTATTTGATACGCATATGCTAATAAAGAGTTAGCTGTTAAATAAACGGGAACGGAATACGAGTTTACGTATTTCTTCCAATAAAAACTAGATAAGAAATTTATTGACCAATACGGAAAAGGTTCTAATAAGTGGACGAATCTCGAAAGGTATAATATTTTAGAAGAAATTTTATGTTATAAAATACTCTTGGATTTTTATTATTCAATTACACATAAAATGGGTCTTGAAATTACGGACTTCGAAATATTGAAGCCCCGTTATCAGCCAAGGTATGACTGAATATTCCGTATAAATTATAAAATAAATATTATATTTTCATCTTAATATCCAAATATTTCTCGTTGCCGTATATACATATATATTATTGATATAATCTTTCCAATCGAATTAAACGGAACCAAGTCTTTATCATGCTGGATGAGCGAATGCCAAATATTTTACATGTAAGCGTTATTTAAAATTATAGGTTTGTTTTTAAAATAGTGGATTAATTGATTGATTTTCTTATATAATTGTATAACACTGTCATTGTCCATCGACTTGGCTGAAGGTCCATATGCTGATTCATTTGACTGTCCATCTGTGATGAACGTTGGCCCTATTGCTGCAAACACCGAGAGGGCTCACAAAGGGTTTGGCTTGACCAGGATTCGAACCGGCGCCCATGAAATTGTGGGTAGGGCGACTTAACCATTCGGATATTAGTCGCGCTATTCATTTGAATACTTTGGTTTTGGAAGTATAATGAATGAATAAATGAATGAAGTGTTTATACACATTTTGATAGTTTTGTATTTGCAGTGCATTTGTTCTTTGTTGCAATCATGCAACCTTCGTAAAAGGTAATTATAGATGCAGGTGATAACTTGATATTGCATCTGCATTAAAAGATGCAACTTATTTCTTGTATTGAACTCACTGATTCCAGGCCTGAAGATTCCTCTTCTCATGTGAGGTTATTTTATTTGAGAATGTATACGAATTGTGCCAATCTTGCATACACAGGTTTTCAATTTCATTCATTCTTTGGTCTTCTCAATGAGATAAGATAGTACTTCTTAAATTCATTTCAAACATCTTTTCAACCTTGCTCAAGCTGTTCCATGCACATTTATATGTTACAATTGTGGACAATTGACTTCCGGTTAATTAAAAAAACTAGTTACAATTATTACTAAATTAAATATAAGAAAAAACAATATACAAATGAGTTAATAATGAACTAAACAGTAATTACATCAATTTACGTCCACTCTTATGTCGTGTCACAGTAAGAGTCGTTTGATAAAATAAAAAATTGAACTTGTTGTTTATTATTAAAATATTTGATACGTCTTGATTCTTCAATGTTCTTCCTAAGACTAAATTAAAAATTACTTATTCTACTTACAAAGTTAATTCTTATTAATACGTGGTGGGAGTTTTAGGAGCAAGGCACAGTTTTGTGACAACTCTCCGCTTCAGGTTACTGTTGAAAATATGAAGAAACGTTACAAACGATCACTGCCTTCCATTGTATCTGTCTATTCTGCATATTGGTCTTATAACTCATTGTCCTCAGTGGTACCCAAACTTAGTGATTGAACACAACACTTATTTTATATCAAATGACACAGTAAAACATAGTGTAGTATTTCCATCAAAATGTAATGACAATATTATGATAATTTTTAATAATTTTAGAGTGCTCCAATTGATTTTTTTTAATATAATAGTCAATTTTTCATCTCTGATAGGTAGTTAACATTTTGCATTTATTGGTAATACTTCTATTATTTCTAATCAGAAAGAATTATTTAAAAATATATGTAAATAATTAAATAATATACTAGTGTTTGATTATTATACTAAAGATCTAAACTTTATCTTTATTTGCAACATTTTGAAAATACTCTTTCGAATTGATTTTGTTTAATTAGATTAGTTACGTAATTTTATATTTGTATTGATTTTATTAATAAATACTCGGATTATCAGTTATTCAGGACCGTGTCAATCATTAGTTACACTAGCCATAATGCACTGGGAAAATTAAGATTTTTGAAGTACACAAGACTTATTGAGGCACACAAAATATAGATGAATTACAAATCAAGAACTTATATTTTATTGTTAAGTTATTAAGATATTGATACTACGATATTTCCGATATTTCCACCATTTCCAAATATATATTATGTTCTTAAGTTGCTTGCAAATTGTTACAAACAAAGTAGTAAAACAACTCTATATATATTAAGAAAACAAAAACATCTATAACTAAATGTATTCATATTATTCCGTACAAATTATTAAAAAAATATATTAAAATTTCATCTTAATACCCAAATATTTCTCAATGCCATAGGGCACGTTATAGAAACAATCCTTCCAATCGATGACCCTCAAATTAAACGGAACCAAGTCTTGATCATGTTGGCTGAGCGAATCCCAAATATTTTCCAAATTATTGTTGTCTACAATCAAAGGTTTTTCGGAAAAGTAGCTAACTGCATTTACGAATTGATTGATTTTCTCATATACTTGTAGATACCTATTTCAAATAATTATATTATTGATTAGAAACAAGAATAATCAAATACAAACTTTGTTTTTTGTAGCGTGAACAATCGGAAAATATCCATGAACAGAAATGGGATGTACATGAAAATGAAAATTTTGATCGCATTCCAATAATAGTTGTCAGTAATAACTGAAGAAAGTTTGTTTTTTGATGCATGCATCCAGACATCGTGGTAGGTAATAGGGTTGTTGTTGGAAGTATAGTTGTAGATTTTGGTGTCCTTCGATCTATAAATATTAAAATTATGGTTATCACATTATCAGAAAACAATAAATTATCTAATCAACTTGTTCTTGACGACATCGAAGGTACATGTAATTAGAGCGTTGGCTGTCATGTCGACAGGTACGGCGTGGGACATCGAAGTGGTTGCAATGTAATAACTTGGTAATGTCTTTGATGCCAACAACATGATGACACCTACTAAACCAGCTTTGCTTTTTACCCAGGATGGATACGGCTCGGAGAGACTGGAAGTTACTAATATTTTGCATTAAAAAATTTATGCATTTTCTTTCAGTTGACTCACTAATTCCAGGTCTGAAAATTCCGATGCTTATTTGATCTTTAAACTGGTCGCAATGGTACTCGGTCACATTTTTTGAAAACGTATACGAATTGGGCCAATCTTGCATTAACGTGTTTTCAATTTCATCCAGTTCTTCATTGGTTAAAGCGTTAGATACTTCCATCAACGTTTCCGGTTTTAATATTGGTTCGTATATCTTCTCCTCGATGTGAGAACAAGATCTCCTCGCGTAGGAAAAAGCAGATGAAACGTACATGAAACACTATTAAAAACAATTATACTGCTGTTATAATAAGTTGTTAATTATGTAACTTTTATTTTTGTGTTTTCTAAACAGATCTTCAACAGCTCTGCCGTTCCTAACAAATTATTCTTGATCATCTCGTGAAGCGGATTCTGCATCTTTATCGAAGCACCAATATGTATAACAATATCCACAGTTTTGATTACTTGTATGTCGTTGTTGGACAAGTTCAGACGAGGCATGGTTAAGTCTCCTTCGATCCAATGGACTCTTTCATAGTAATCGGGATTCATAGAAATCATTCGCTCAAAAATCTTTTTTAAATAAAAAATTGTTTATTTTTTTTATATATGCACTTACTGGATCTTCGAAGTATTCTTTGCTCCTCTCATTGAGATTCATCGTTCCCTTCTTCCTAGCCAATAGGTAGAGTTTCGATATATCGGGAAAACTTCGCAAAAGTTTTTCGACAAGCACCGAGCCCAAGAAACCGGTGCAACCGGTTACCATAATCAATTTATTCCTATAAAACTCTTCCATTATCGAAATTCCAACAAGTACTGAATTTCGTCGTCAGTTGTATCTGGATTTTATATGGATGCTAGACTTATAATTTATGCAATAGAAACAAAGTCCATGTTCACTTGGTAGTTTTCCAAATAATTCAACAGTGGTTTCGTTGCAGATTTTATATCTATAATAAATAATACCTAAACGATTTTTCATCCTTGCTCAAGCTATTCCATGCATGATTGTGGACAATTAATAACAGGTTAATTAAATATATAGTTGCAGTTATTGCTAAATTATATATAACTGAAAACAATATATAAATTATTGAATAATTAATTTTAAATCTAATAGAAATAACGGTTTGTAAATCATTGTGTAATATTTTCATGAAAATTTAATGAGTGTCCACGAACAATATTAAAGTTAAAATTCAAGAATACATATTTGATTGTTAATTTGCTAAGATATCTATACTGCACTCCATTGTTTACATTATAGCTTGTCTTTAGCTACTTGACACGCAAATGTTATTGTTAAATCAACGGGAACTAAATGCGAGTTTATATATATATATATATCTTTCCAATCGATGACCCTTAAATTAAACGGAATCAAATCATGTTGGCTGAGCGAATCTCAAATATTTTCCATGTTATCGTTGTTTACAAGTATAGGTTTGTTGCTAAAATAGTGGATTAATTGATTGATTTTCTTATGTAATCGTATATACCTATTTAAAATAACGATATTATTAATTTATATATTTTTTTATGACGTATAATTTTTATTCACAATCTGTTTATCAATTCAACTTTAAGATTGCGATTGACATTAAATGGATAATCCTTCCCGGTCGATAATTACCATTATGATGATTTGATTTTTTTTAAATTTGTTGCTTGGCTGTTGTCTTGTAGGTTAACTTCAGTAATATATCAATGCTCTGCGATTCCACTATTTCCTTTGACAGTAAATCTGCTTCTATACTTAACACTGTCATTGTCCATCTACTTGGCTGAAGGGCTTGTCATTTTTTTATTCCTATATTTCTTATAATTGATGGAATAGAAACAAAGTTAATGTTGACTTTATGGTTAACATAATCATTCCATTTTGTAGTAATTATTAGTTTTCTTGTAGCAATATTTATTTCTTAAATTCATTTCAACATTAGTTACAATTCAACCTTTCTCAAGCTGTTCCATGCACATTTATATGTTACAATTATCGACAATTGACTTCCGGTTATTTAAATTAACTAGTTACAATTATTGCTCAATTAAATATAAGTAAAAGCAATAAACAAATTAGTGAATAATGAACTAAACAATAATTACATCAATTTACGTCCACTCTTATTTAATATCAAATAACACAGTAAAACATAGTGTAGTATTTCCATCAAAATGTAATGACAATATTATGATAATTTTTAATAATTTTATTGTGCTCCAATTGATTTTTTTTTATATAAAAGTCAATAATTTTTTCATCTTTGATAAGTAGTTAACATTTTGCATTTGCATTTCTATTATTTCTAATCAGAAAGGATTATTTAAAAAAAATATATAAATAATTAAATAATATACTAATGTTGGATTGTTATACTAAATTTATAAACTTTAACTTTATTTGCAACATTTTGAAAATACTCTTTCCAATTGATTTTGTTTAATTAGATTAGATACGTAATTTTATATTTGTATTGATATTGTTAATAAATACTCGGAATTTCATCTAAAACCGTGTCAATCATCGTGCCTTGGGAAAATGAAGATTTTGGACGTACACAAGACTTATTGGGGCACACAAAATATAGTTGAATAATAAATAAAGAATCTATATTTTGTTAAGGTTGCTAGGGGGTCAGTATATATTAGATCCAGGAAGAACTTTATTAATTGTTTTTTTTATTAAATAATTTAATTTTGATTTAACTAGAGCGGTTTGATCCATTAAGCACACTAGCCAAACACAAAAATTATAATTAAAAATATAAAATTGAAGATTTTTTTATTTGATTTTCAGATTACAGATAAAATGGGACTTGAAATTGCGGACTTTATTATCAAGGAGAATATATATATATATATAAATTAAGAAAAAAATACATGCTAAATGTATACATGTTATATCGTACAAATTATAAAACAAAAATAAATATTAAATTTTTAATGAGCTTTAAAATTGCGGACTAAATTATAACTATACTATAACTAAATGTATCCATATTATTCCGTATAAATTATTTAAAAAATAAATATTAAAATTTCATCTTAATACCCAAATATTGCTCAATGCCATAAGGCAGGTTATAGAAATAATCCTTCCAATCAATGACCCTCAAATTAAACGGAACCAAGTCTTTATCATGTTGGCTGAGCGAATCCCAAATATTTTCCAAATTATCGTTGTCTACAATCAAAGGTTTGTTTGAAAAGTAGCTAATTGCGTTTACGAATTGATTGATTTTCTCATATATTCGTAGATACCTATTTAAAATAATTATATTATTGATTAGAATAAAGAATGATCTAATACAAACTTTGTTTTCTGTCGCGTGAAGAATCGGAAAATATCCATGAATAGAAATGGAATGTACATGAAAATAAAATTTTTGATCGCATTCCAATAATAGTTGTTAGTAATAAGGGAAGACTGTTCGTTTTTTGTTGTATGCGTGCATACTTCGCGGTAGGTAATAGGGTTGTTGTTGGAAGTATAGTTGTAGATTTTGGTGTCCTTTGATCTATAAATATTTAAATTAATGTTATTGAAGTAGCAGCAAACAATAAATTATCTAATCAACTTATTCTTGACGATATCGTAGGTGCATGCAATTAGAGCATTGGCTGTCATATCGACAGGTACGGCGTGCGTCATTGTCGTATTTTTTATGTAATAACTTGGCAATGTATTTGATCCTACCAGCATGATGGCACCTACTAAACCAGCTTTGCTTTTTACCCAGAATGGATACGGCTCGGAGAAACTGGAAGTTACTTGAATTTTGCTTTGAAAACCATAATGTTCTTCTTTGTATTGACTCACTATTTCCAGGTCTGAAGATACCTATACTCATTTGGTCTTTAAACGCGTCGCAATGACATTCGGTCACATTTTTTGAAAACGTATACGAATTGGGCCAATCTTGCATTAACGTGTTTTCAATTTCATTCAATTCGTCATTGGTCAAAGCGTTATATATATCCAGCAACGTTTCTGGTTTTACTACTGATTCGTATATCTTCTCTTCGATGCGAAAACATGATTTCCTCGCGTTAGAGAAAGCAGATGAAACGTACATGAAACACTATTAAAAGCAATTATATTATTTTCAAAATAAATTGTTAATTATGTAACCTTTATGTTTTTGTTATCTAAGCAGATCTTGAGCAGCTCCGCCGTTCCTAACAAATTATTCTTGATCATCTCGTGAAGTGGATTCTGCATATTTATCGAAGCCCCAAGATGTATAACAATATCCACGGTTTTGATCACAGCCATATCGTCATTGGACAAGTTCAGACAAGGCTTTGTCAAATCTCCTTCGATCCAAATAACTTTCTTGTAGTAATTAGGATTCAGGTAAATCATTCGCTCAAACAGCTTCATTAAATAAATAAGAAAAATTTAATTTTTTTTATATATTCACTCACAGGATCTTTGAAGTATTTTTTGCTCCTCTCAGTAAGATTCATTGTTCCCTTCTTCCTAGCCAACAAGTAGAGCTTCGATATGTCAGGAAAACTTCTTAGAAGCTTCTCGACAAGTATCGATCCTAAGAAACCGGTACCACCTGTCACCAAAATCTTTTTATTCTTATAAAACTCTTCCATATTTGAAATATTAATAATAACTGAATTCTGTCATCTCTTGTCTTTGTAATTTATAGTACAAATAATTGATGTAAGTGAATCAAAGTCTATGCTGAGTTGATAATTAAAATAATCATTCAATTTCATAGTAATTATTTCTTATTTTGTTGCTTTTTATATATATATTTTTATATTAAACATATTAAAACTGTTTTTCATACTTGTGCTACGATTGTCGACAAAAAACTTCTGGATCATTAAATAATTAGTTGCAATCATTGTTAAATTAAAGATATCTAAAAATAATATAGAAATGAGTTTTCCTGCAACGGAACACTCTGTAAATGATAAAATTTTTACGAAACACCATGTCTATTTTATGGGGTTCGCCACCCCCTTTTGCACTAAAACAAAATTCAAGAAAAATGGGTATGTGTGTAAAAACGTAGAAAAATATATCGTCCCTGGGGGTCGCGTCTTACACTTTGAGAATATCTGGGGTAGATAATAACACATAATCAATAAAATTTAAAAAAATGTAAAAAAAAATATTCATTATTTATTTAGTAATTATTTCATTCCAGTTTGGAAAACCCTGAACTTAACAATTAACATAGTATATAAAAACTATGGATATAATTAAATAATATACTATTGTTGTTATATTATACTAAATTTCTAAACTTTAACTTTATTTGCATTTTGAAAATACTCTTTCCAATTGATTTTGTTTACATCAAAGTAAAGCAAGTCTCTTTCATCTTTACTCAATTTGTTCCACAATTTTTCCATGTTGCTATTGTCTACAATCAATTTTGCGTTAATGAAATAATGTAGTGCTTCGTTGAATTTGTTGCAATTACTGCTTAAAGAGATATATCTGAAAAACAAATGTAATAAAAGTTATGTAAATAAATAACAAACTAAAAAAAAATACCTCGGTTTATGACCATTCGCAATTAACATCAAATCAGAAAGCAATGCACGACTACAAGTTATCGAATAGTGTTTCAATTTATGAAGATAATAATTCTCTGTTAATATTTTCTCGGATGATTCACCAAGTGCGTATGAAACAGCTTCGTAAATGGAAACTGGATTATCATTAGACGTGTAATTGTAGACTTGAGCTACTTTTTTCCTAAAAAATACATAAATTTAGTAATTTGCATATTTTAAGCTCATTTTCAATTGGTTCCAGTTTAGAAACATGTATTTTTTAAATTAAATTCTCTGAAATTCAAGTACAAAAATATTTTGTCGTTTACTTCCTATATGTACTTAATGTACTTAAGTAGATTTTATCCGATGGACAATGAACTTAATTACAAGTATTAATAAATATTACTTGTCTTGGGCTACTTGACATGCAGAAGCCAATAAAGCGTTAGTTGTCAAATCAACGGGAATTGAATGAGAGTTGACGTCTTTCTTCAAATAAAAACTGGACACTAAGTTTGTGGATAAAAGATTGATAGCTCCGAGGATCCCCGAATTGCTATTCGACCAATAGGGAAAAGGCTCTAAATAACTGGACGTAACTAAAAAGGTAAAACATTTTATAATATAACTAAAAAATTTCAAATTGTAAATTTACTATTTCCTGGTCTAAATATACCAACTGGAAAACAATTAGCGTAATCATTGCTTGCATACTCGATGATGGATTTGGTGAAGGTGTACGCATTTGGCCAATCGTACATGAAATGCTTTTCCAGACTATCTAAAACTTCCGCTGGGAATGAGTCAACCAATTCGATTAAGCTTTCGGGTCGGTAATTCGGAATGTACACTTTTTCTTCAATGTGATTGCAACATTTTGTGCATTGAGAATACGCTGAAGACACCATCATGAAACACTACAATTATTATATTTTTATATTTTGTAATAAATTTATAATATAGGGAAAACCTTGCAGTTATGTGAATTCTTTAAAATCTCTAGTAAATCCATCGTTCCAAATAAATTTGTCTGCAACACTTTGCGCATTGGATCCTTGAAATTTAAGGAACTTCCCATGTGAAGGACAATTTCAGCATCCTCCACGGCTTTAAGATCTTCAGAGCTTAGATTCAAACCTTTCTGCGATAAATCCCCATTGAGCCATTCCACATTCTTATGGTAATCTGGATTCTCTTTGATCATCCTTTGAAAAAACTACTTTGAAAATGCATTGAATTTATTTTAGTTATTTTGTTTTTGATGTCCTTACCGGATTTTCGAAGTATTTTGAGCATCTCTCCTGGAACGATTCATCTCTTTTCGAGCGATTTAATAAATATAATTTTTCGATGTTCGGAAAGCTACGAAGAATTTTTTCTACAACCGAAGATCCCATAAAACCAGAACATCCCGTAACCAGAATCTTCTTGTTAGCGTAAAACTTAGCAACGTTCATCATAACGATTTTGAAAGATGTGTTAAGTAAAACGTTTTATAACATAATTTATAATTATTCAAACATAATTACCAATTAAAATAATTACATAATATTATAAAAATATACAATAAAATTATAAACATATAATATCTTTCGATGACAATTATTTATAATTACGCATTTAAATACTAATATTATTAACTCTGTATTACGTTCTTACATTTCGGTATATTATAACATACTTGCAAACAAATAAAAAAAAATGATCAATAACTTTTGGGTGGAGTTGGGTAAACCTTTTTTAATTGAAATAGGGGTTCTCCAATTACGGTGAATTGCGTGATCTATTTTGGAATTAGAGGCTTTCGAAGAATGTGGGGTTCGCAGATAGGGATGTAATTTAGTCCTTAATGACGTAACAACGAGATGAATTAAAGGATGCGACCGGAGGGAGGGATCTGAGGGTCTGAATTACGGAATGGACGAGGGTGGAGAAAAAATGTATTCTCTCGGAAATTGCCCGCAGTTCTTTGCTTTAAACCATCCTCAACCGAAGATTTCTTACAAGTACCTTTGTTCAGTGTATAAAATACACGTTTATTGAAGATCGCACGTACATTGTGGAAAATAAAAGCATGAAATAATTGTATTAAATTCAATTTATTTGACGATATTTACAATATTTAACATACATACATTTATAATAGCAATACTTCGTTTAGTGCGTCATTGATCAGGACAGATTCTTATAGTGCGGTTTAAAAATATAACAATTAAATTTTAATTGTACAATTAATTAAAAGTACTAAATAATTTGTTTTTTTTCTCTCTAGTTTTTGATTAGTCTGGTCTCAAACAGTGCGGAATATTGGCTGAACTAATTACCCGCATTACGCGAGTAATATTATTGATTTTATATTAAATTGTGAATACGGTTATGTAAGTGAAAAATGTAACACGCGCATTTTCCTGTGTATAAATAAATCAACGTACACGTGCACTGTGTTGAAAACAACATTAATTGTTAATGGCAATTAAGCCATACATACGACATAATTACCATAACTTCTCACGCCTGTTCACGTCACTGCTGCTGGGCGAGAACTGCTTTGCAAGTACTTCAGCCACTTCCACTGGATAACTATAGGAGTCGCAGCTGACCGTGACTTCCCCGAGATAGCTCCGCCATACCTCAGACAGCGAAGTCTTGGGGGTCATGGTAGACACATAATAAGTATGATTTTAAAACGATTTTTCTTAATAATTTGAAAATTAATGAACTTTTTTCATTTATTACACAATCAGGTGCGAAGCAGCTTTATGCAACACACTTTGCGATCCGAAAAAAAAAACTGAAATTCTTCCAGTTTTGTTTTTTTTTTGTAATTTTTTAGAAAGTTATGTAACTTGTTTGAATTTTAATTGTTGCTATTAAATTATAAGAAAAATTACTCGCAAAATGGAACTCATTGTCGTATATTATAATAGTATTAGGAAAATTGTAAAAATCCGAAAATTTTGCTAAATTCGCAGTATGATAGTATAAATCGATTTTCCTTAATAACTCGAAAAATACTGAAGTTTTTCATTTATTGCAAAATCAGGTGCGAGGAAGATTTCAGTTTCTTTCAGTTTTTTTTTTTAATTTCTCGAAAGTTACGTAACTTTTTTCGATTTTAATTGTTGAATAAGAGAGGCGCCACCATTAAATAATTTATTATGTAAAAAAAGTTGCATAATGTTCATTACGTGTTCGATAAATAACGATTTTGCATGTCCTCAGTTTGTCGTGAATTGCTCGACACCGGCGTGAGACTATCCTGCTGAAATTAAAGCTGAAAGTCTCACCTTTCCAACGGACACACGTCAATACTATCATCCAATCGTTTGCTATAAGCTGTTAAAAGTGTCACTGTTGAAAATGTACCGTCTTCGCTTTTTATTTAATTTTATGATTACAGAACTCAACAAGAATCGTAATCAGTACATTTCGGATGAGTTTACTGAAATTAAAACTGAAAGTCTCACCTTTCCAACGGGAACACATCAGCTGTTAATAGTGTCGAAGTTGATAATGTACTATCTTCACGTTTTCTTTAATTTTATGATTACAGAACTCAACAAGAATCGTAATCAGTACATTTCGGATGAGTTTACTGAAATTAAAGCTGAAAGTCTCACCTTTCCAACGGGAACACTTCAGTTTTTTTTTGCTATCATTCGATCGTTTGCTATGAGCTGTTAATAGTGTCGATGTTGAAAATGTACCGTCTTCAAGTTTTCTTTAATTTCATAATTACAGAACTCAACAAGAATCGTAATCAGTACATTTTGGATGAGCCTACTGAAATTAAAGCTGAAAGTCTCACCTTTCCAACAGGAACACATCAGCTGTTAATAGTGTCGAAGTTGAAAATGTACCATCTTCACGTTTTCTTTAATTTCATGATTACAGAACTCAACAAGAATCGTAATCAGTACATTTCGGATGAGCTTACTGAAATTAAAGCTGAAAGTCTCACCTTTCCAACAGGAACACATCAGTTTTTTTTTGCTATCATCCGATCGTTTGCTATGAGCTGTTAATAGTGTCGATGTTGAAAATGGTAACATACTGAAATTCTTGCATCGATATTTTGTATATTATGTTCAGTTTTTAGTTAATAAATATTGTTTATTGTTATCAGTAACATATATATTTATAATACATTAGAAATATTTAATACAAAAATTTCTTAAAAAAATATAATAACTACTATTAAATTTATTTTTTATTTTTATCACTGGTTTTTAGAAATTTGGGTTTATGTAAATGAAAATGGCATTAAATTTGGTACATTTTTACACTCATCGAACGAAAAGTAAATTTAAGTATTTTGTGATGATACCGACTACATGACACATCGAACAAATCGGAAGCCAATGATTGGATGCGGGCTGTGTGTATCCTTTATCTCGCTTGTAACGAGGATCACCGAAGAAGCGGCAATAATCGTCCTAGCTCAGGATAACAAGCTGATAAATCGAGCGTTTCTGAACCCTCCGGTTTCCTTTATTTGAATACCGAACGTTATCACTTCCTTAAATTGGACCGTATTCCTTCCCAGTAACCGCATAATTATTTATAAAATAACGAGAATTCTCAACCGAAAACAAAAAAATAACTGGATTCGATCGTCGAAAGAAACACATTTTTTTTGAATTTACGAAATGCTCATGAAATTTTACAATTTACAAAAAAATGAAGTAATAATTATTACTTCATTTTTTTTAATCAATGACTTTGATAAAGTTATCGTTGTAGATATACTTCTGGAATTCCTGTTTATCATACAAATCGTACAATTTATTATCGTTTTTGTTTGGTTTCTTCTTCATAAAACCGTAAGTAAATAACGTAACACCGATTACTGTTAGAAGGCAAGAAATCAAGGTCGATATATTTGGCGATACTTGGATTATATACATCTGCGACGCAACGCTGTCCGTCATCAAAACCGTTTCATTGATGTGGAGCACAGGTATAAAATATTTTGGCACATTCGAATACATACTGAAATAAATAAATTAATAAAAACAATATTTTTTTATTCAAAATCTTACCCAAATCCGCTGATGGGTTGTATTAATACGTTTACTTGTATTCTAAGCCCGATAGCTGTTACCACTCCGGAGTCCTTGAGAAGTATTAAATTTAGTAAATTTAAAATGTTATTAAGAGAAAATAAAGCTACCTTTTGATAAGCCGTGAAAACATTGTGTTTATCCGGATCCGGTTTCATTCCTTCCACTGCGTTTCTGTAAGAAGGGTCGGCATGGAAGAAGTGAGGAAGAGAAAGGAAAATCGGTGCGTTTTCGTTGCAAGAGGAAACGTTTAAAAGGCCGCTCGGAACGCATTGACCGTTGCAAAAGCATTCGTTTTCAGGATATACGGTTCCTAAGATATATAATAAAAAAAAAGAAGTTAATGGTTGAAACTATGAATCAAAGAAAATTTACCATTATCGAACAACGTTTTAGGCGCTTCGTAGTAATCGGAAACAACACCTTTGTACACCCTTTGTTCTTTATACTTTAAGTACGTGTAGGTGCAAATTTCCGGCACGAAAACTTTGAGTATTTTCGAACTGTTTCGGTTTGTTTCCACGAATTCCCCAATTCTGCCATCCGTCGTCCCACATTTTCCGTCAAAGAAACCGGGATTTTTCTTATTCCTGTACGTGGAGAGCCGCGCGAAATTTTCGTCTTGGGTTTTATGCATCGTCACAGGACCGTACATATATTCCGTGTAGTTTTTCTGCAAAAAAAAACAACAAATAATATTTATAAATCCGCAAAGGTTTAGTCTGAAAAAGTCTAAAGACTAATCACAGTGGACTTGCATAAGCGTAGTAGCTCGTTTAAAGAATAGGGCGGATATATTCGCCTGTACACAAATTAATATAGTTTGAATTATACCATACCTTATAGAAGTACCCAAATTTATCCATGATCTTAACGAATGGTATTTTATTGGCTGCATCAAGCGTGGGCTCTTCGAAACCTCTGAACAAAAACTCATCCGCCGTCTTCGTAACGAACATTTCAGACTTAGTCGATCTCAGTGTTAATGAAATGGCTAATTTGGTGAAGTAGTTGCTGTTCCTGAATTGGTAAGCTAAGGACTGTAGAAAAACATTTCGAAATTAATGAACGATTTGAATTTGCTGCCATTTGTGCAGTAAAGTGTTGGTAACCCCAAAAAATAAACAATTTGACAGCTGAGAGGTTAGGGTTAGTAAAAATGGAGCGTTGGATGGATTATTGACCATCAACAAATGGATGCTGATTTTTCGAGCAAAATCATCCTAAGCGATGAAGAGCACATTTTCACCTTGATGGCTTCGTTAAACGCCAAAATTGCCGCATTTGGGGTACGAAGAACTAACATGTGACTGTCGAAAAACAAATGCATTCACAGCGTGTCACTGTTTGGTGCGGATTTTGGGCTGGATGCATCATTGGACCATACTTTTTTTTAAAATGAGTCTGGTCAAGCAGTGACTGTTACTGACATGATTGCGACATAATAACACACTTTTTTCTGCCCCATTTGGATAATATTGATATAGACGACATGTGGTTTCAATAAAATGGTGCCACGTGCCAAACAACTCGTGAAAAAAATCAATTACTGCATGAGACATTTCCTAGCCGTCTACTCTCGTTTCGGTGATCAGAATTGGCTCCCTAGATCTTATAATTTAACACCACTAGATTTCTTTTTATGGGGTTATTTGAAGTCAAAGGTATATGTCAACAAGCCCACAACCGCCCGTGCATTACAGAAAGAAATTAAACGCTGCATCAATGATATTCAGCCACATTTATGCAAAATGGTCATGGAAAATTTCGATAAAAGAGTGCGTATGTGCCTGTGAAGGCCATTTGCTCGATGTATTTTTCCATGAATAACCCTAACCTATGTATTTTATGTTTCAATAAAAAATCACAACTTGAAATCTATCTTTAATTTTGGGACACCCTTTATAATCATTAAAATAATAACAAAAAAAAAATCTTACCAAAGGCACTGGGTTAATACTAGTAATCAGATCTGTTAAATCCCTCGAATCTTCGTGCTTTACAAAAACGAACTTCTTAGCAATGCTGTAATTAAACGTATCTCCTTCGCTCCAAGTCTCGTTCATTTTCTCTATGTTTAACAAAAAACGGTAAGGGCCGATCTCCTCGAACTTTGGTTTAACATCTGGATTATAAAAATCTTCAGTGTTTGTCCAATTGAATAAGTATATATCGAAGTAATACGGCTCAGGATTGCATTTCCATTCATTGTAAGCCTTCCAACCCGGCTTAAAGGTCGTTGCAATCCGAATTAGACTTTGCAGGATCCAAGGAAAGGTTACGTAAAGCGTCACTCCGAGAATCGCCAATGCAATTCCAATTATCAAAAATAATTTGTTGCATATTATTGTAGAAACATTTAAAAAAAATGCTAAAAAAAATAATAAATATTATATTCAAATAAGGTATCTTTCTATTTGTTTTTTTTTTTGCAATACCCAATTTTAAATTCGAAGATAAAACAATGTTATTTTTCTGCATAAATAAACATAATTTAGCTGTTAATGCATATTCAAGATTAAAAAGTTATTGAACCTTTAATACTATAACCCTGAAATCGTGCTGTTTATAACTATAATCTCTATATTCTAAATATAACTTTATCGCAGTTTACACGAGTCTTATAGAAAGAAAAAATAAAGATGAAAACCATATTTTTAATTTTGACTTTGTAAGATTTGCAATGTCGAAAAATTTAATTTAAAGACCTTGGACATTTACAAAAAAAAAATAAAGCAATGATTGGTAAGAATTGTAAATAGAAATAAATGAGTGTTTAAATTTTGTAGTCCATAATTGCATTACAACTTTTTGCAACAAGTTTAAAATAAAAAAAAAATTAAATTTAAATATTTTTTTATTAGAAAAATTAAAGAATTGTAAAAAATAATAAATATTTATTAAGTTTGATTAAATTTGATTTTTTTTTGCAAATTAATTTATAATTTTTATTTGTTAAAAATTTCGTCAGTAAAATATAAATAATTTAAGCAAATTGAAGCGAAAATAAATTTGAGTTTTCCAAGAAGAAAACTGTTAATTGTATTTTGTTTATTTCCATTAATTATAGTAATTTATAACTGTATTTTTGATTACAAACTAAATTGTAATTTGTGTGTCAAAAAAAAAACTATGTAAAAATACAATATAAAAAAATATTTCAACATTCAAAATAATTTTTGAATGTTGATAATTTATTGTTTAATTAATAAATTATTTTTTGTTAATTAATTATATGAAAAAAAAATAATATTTATAACAAAAAATAATTCGTTAATTAAACAATAAATTGTCAATATTTCGGTTTTGACAAATTGTTTTTTTTTATTATTTTGCATTTTTTTCAGTTTAAATTTAAAAAAAATGTAAATATTTACTTATTAAAAATATTGGGTAATATTAGAGAAAGTGTGTTGTTGATAAAAAATCGTCAGTAAAATATAAATAATTTTAGCAAATTGAAGCGTAAATAAATTTGAGTTTTCCAAGAAGAAAACTGTTAATTGTATTTTGCTTACTTCTATTAATTATAGTAATTTATAACTGTATTATACTGTATAACTGTGTGTCAAAAAAAACTATGTAAAAATACAATATAAAAAATATTTCAACATTCAAAATAATTTTTATTTCAATTATATGAAAACATTTTTTTGTGTACTTACTCTTATTATTTTTGGCCATTTTAGTAATGTTTAATCATACGCACAAAACACAAACCAATACTGCCGATTCCTATTTGACATATCTATATAAATACGTTCAGTGATATCTGTGATGTGAGTGGGGCTGAGGTCTCTTGTTCAAATTTATTGAATATAAACATTCATACTGAGAGGAGGAAGGGAGAAGAGAAATCAGTCAATTACATTTAACAAAATAACAAACATGTATTTTTTTATCTCTAGGGTAGTCAAAGATCAGATTTTTGTTATGTATTTAATATTAGATATCGTCTAATAAGTTACATTTGCTTAGTAGATTTTTTTACGAGAATAAAGTCTGTTAGTACAAAAAAATAATGGAAATAAAAGTTATTACACATTGGAAATACACATTTATTTCATAAAATAATGATAACATTTAAAAAAACAGTAAATTTTATTCGCTATTTAAATTGGAATATTTAGAAGTTCTACTTCATTTTTTCATTGCAACAAATCATCACACTACAAAGTCAACATAATAATAAAATAAGAAAATAAAAACAATTTGATCTGCTGCAAAGGCCTACCGACCATAGATCTTTCTGTTCGTAAATGTATTAATTACATGAGTTTAAATCTGAGATCAGCTATATGTACACATATTCCAACTTATATAGGTAAACGTTAAAAATAATAAATAAATATGAAAAATTTTGATATTTGCATGAATTGAAAAAGATGCATTTAATAAATCGAATCAATATTTGTAATATGCGCAATTAAACGCAATTAAAACACCATTATTTTTACACGAATCATTACTTTTAAACTGCTGATATTTCAAGAATTATCTGCAATAACATCAACCAAAAACGATCATGGTCCAAGTGTTATCAACTGAATTGCATAAAAAATCATGTAAGATTACAATGATTTTGTGTATTTTGAGCTGCATTCATTGAAGGAACCAAACTATCAATTCAGATGTTTACTGTCAACAACTAAAAAACTGGAGGAATCAATTAAATTAAAAATAGCTAGAATCGTGTGTTACCAAAACATTGCAAATCCTAACACATCTTTGGTAACTTGTGAAAAATTATTGCAGCTTGGTTAGAAAATGATATCACATCTCCCATATAGTCCTAGGGGCACTAATAGTCGAATAGTTAAGCAGCTCTATCCACGAGCTAGTGGCCGCAGGTTCAAATCCTGGTCAAGCGAGGCACTATGTGCCTTTGTGAGTCCCCTCGGTGCTTGCAGCAATAGGGACATCGTTCATCACAGATGGACAGTCAAATTAATGAGGTTCAGATTGGACCTTCAGTCAAGTCGATGGACAATGACAGTGTTAAGGATAGTTGCAGATTCACAGTCAAAGGAAATAGTGGAATCGGAGCGCATCAATATACTACTGAAGTTAACCCACAAGACGACAGACAACCAGGAAAGATTACCTACCTAATGTCAACCGCGATCTTAAATTTACTCACAGATTGTGAATAAAATTACACGACATAAAAAAAGATATAGTCCTAATCTTGAACCATCAGATTACTACTTATTTCGAAGTTTGCAAAACTCTTTGAATGGTAAAACTTTCACTAATTATGATGTCCTGAAATCGCACTTTTTTCAGTTTTATGCTGTAAACACGGAATCATTAAGGTGCAAGAAAGATGACAAAAAGTTATTGGACACAATGGAAAATATATAATTGATTAATGTTATAATTTATATTATATTGTTTATTTATATTTAGAGTTGTTTTCTTTTCAATTTATATTATTTTCTTCATTGGTTTTAGATGATTTTTAGAATAAAATTAGTCTGGCCATTAAAAGTTAATTTTTATGGTTTTATAATCATATTTTTTCCAAGATGAAATTAAATCATTTTACGCGTACACGTTTTATTACTTTTTTTTGCAAATGCGAGCAAATTGAAACTGAATAATAAAAAATATTTAATAGTTTTCCTGTTATCATGCTCATACATTTTAATTTTTATAATTATGATGGCACGCATAACATTTTTTTTCTTTATGTCGTGTAATTTTACTCACAATCTGTTCATCAATGTGAACATTGAGTAAATTTAAAATCGCGGTTGACATTAGATAGGTAATCATTCCCGGTGGATAGTTACCATTCTGATGATATTTTATTGTTTTTCTTTTAAATTTGTTGGTTAGCTGTTGTCTTGTACTACTTAAGTAGTATATTGATGCTCTGCTATTCCACTATTGTCCATCAACTTGGATGAAGGTCCATATGCTGAACCTCATTCATTTCACTGTCCATCTGTGTTGAACGATGGCCCTATTGCTGCATGCACTGAGAGGGCTCACAAATGGCCTGGCTTGACCAGGATTTGAACCAGCGCTCACTAGCTCGTGGATACGGCGACTTAAGCATTCGGTTATTAGTCGCCCGCATAACATTTATAATAATTCATTACATTAATTTTTCACGTATTCAATTAGAATTATTATCAAAGTCATAGGAATGAGTTAATAACATTTATTTATAAAATATATATATATATATACTATACAACAATTTTCAAAAAAAAATTGTTACTTAAGTAACGTAAAATTATAATTAGAAATAGTTTTCACGTGGTTTCCGTTTTCAGTTTCAACGGGATTTCATCTGCTATAGATTGCGGAGGAATCTTGTATTCGTTACGGTTCAGCTTCTGAGATTTCGTGGAATTTACCCAGCAGCAGAGTGTGGACATCATGAAGACTACTCCGATAATGATGAGGATGTACGCTGCTGTTTCTCTTATATCAGGTAAATTCTGAAGTAATTGCATCTTCACGGCGAGATCATCTGTCACGGTGACAACTTGATCGAAAAAGAATACAGGTACGTATATCTTTGGGACTTTTTCAAATAAGCTGTGGAAAAAAAGAATTAATTAGAAGTTTAGTTTAATTTCATAAATTTAATCACCTGAATCCTTTGATCGGTTGTAACAAAACGTTGAGTTGCATTCTAGCGCCAATATCGACGACAATTGCTGATTTCTAAAAAAAAAATGTATGTGATTATAATTAACTTTGATCATAAGTATAATTGATGCTTTACTGGTTCTAGAGTGATGTAAAAATCATGTTCCTCCTTGTTGGGATTTAGTCCTTCGATTGATTCAATATAGTAAGGATCTGCGTTGTAGAAATGTGGTAAAGAGATGAAAATGGGGGCATCCATTCTGCATGAAGAGATGTTGAGGACACCGCTCGGAATGCATTCTCCGTTGCAGAAACAAGCGTTTTCAGGAACTTTGGTGCCTGAAATTAAAGAAAAGATAAATAATATTTCAGATTTCATCGATCAAAGTTATGTAAATGTTACCGTTGTCGAAGAGAGTATCCGACGAATATTTGTACGCCTTTATACCCTTCACGGTGACGTCTTTCTCGTATTGGAGATGAGCGTAGCTGCACATCTCCGAGGAATAGATTTCGATGAAATCCCTTTCCCTATTGATGGGATGGAATTCGCCGGCGGAGCCGCGGATCTCGCCGCAAGTTCCCTCATAGAAATCCGTGCGATTCCTGTAATCCCACGACAGCAGTTTGCCGAAGTTCTCGTCGTGCCCCGTGTACATGCTGAAATCTCCGCTTAAGCCGTAAGTGTTGTTCCTCTGGAATCAAACGTATTTCTTATAATCGTTGCTTACTTTTGTTAGGATAAGGTTTACTTGATAAAACCATCCGAACTTATCGCTGACGTTGGCGCCTTCTGGTAACAAAATCGACAAGGAACGCACCATGTCGAGCAGAGGATCTTCGTAACCGGTGAAGAGAAGTTCATCTATTGTCTTAGTTACGTACACTTTAGATGTTGACGACATTCCGAAAGACAGCATCAACTTCTTCAGGGGATGGAAAAAACGTGATTTGTACGCAGCTGACTAAACATATATTATCATTATCTGTAAGATAAAAATGTTGCTGTTATCGGAACTGACCGTAGCTATAGGATTTATGGTGTTGATAACGTCTGTGAGGGGTTTCGGACTTTCATCTTCCATGAAATGGTACCTCTTCACGAATTGGAACGAAACTGTGTCGTTTTCGTGGAAGGTGATGTTGCATTTCTCTTTGATCTCCAGGAATCTGTAAGGTCCGACCTGCTCGAAGTGAGGTTTCACCGTTGGATCGTACACCTGATCGGCGTTCGTCCAATTGAAGAAGTACATATCGAGGATGAGTGGAGGATCGTTCGTGCTCCAAGCTTTGTAGGCTTCGGTTTCGGGCCGCAGATCCAGAGCGCTGTGTATTATGAAATCGTAGATGGACGGGAAGTAAAGCAACAGCGTCAACCCTAACATCGATAATACTACTCCAAAAAGCAAGAAAAATCCATTGCAGTATTTTCCTATTATACTGACGCGTTTCATTTTCTTTTTTTTTTTTTATTAAATTCACATTTATCTGAAACACACAGAAAATCCATTTAAAATACAAATTTCGTGAAACTCGAATAACATGATTTTTAATAGAATTGCACGTTTATTTTATATATAATAAACATATGATATAACACGATGTTAGAGTTACACAGAGTTTCGAATATCACTATCAAAAATTGTTTAACACGATTCTTCAGTTTCTTTAAACTATTTTTTTTTTAAATTCCTAATATCATTACTTTTCAAACCTAATAAGTCCAATGAAAATACTATATAGAATCAACAAAAATATTCGAATAACACTATACTTAAGTTACACGTACTCTCCAATAATAATTAAAATTTAACCCTGTATTTAAATTAGTATTTTTTTCACAATTGTTAATTGAACTTTTTAACACAGAAAATCTAATAAAAATACATGCTGAAATGCAAAGAAAACTTTTTTATTGAACTTTTTTTATATATGTCTCAAGTAAATAGATATTTCAAGAAAATAGACAAAACAATCTCAAATAACAAGATACTTAGGTAACACGTAGTCTAGTAAAACAAACTCGAAAATTGTATAAACTCATATAACAAGGTGCTTGAGTTATATTTTTACAAATCATTCACTTTTTCACTGTTTTAGGTATACTTTTGCACAATTATTAATAGCATTACTCTACAATATATAAACTTGAATATCACGCTACTTTAGTTACACGGAATAACACGATCACAATTTATACAACACGGTACTTAATTACTTTAAATTATAACCCTTTTATATGGCTTCAATCAACTTTTGTAAAGAACGTTGTAATGGTTGTACTAAATGTTTTATTAAAAGCTTTGTCTTTTTATCTACAGCTTCATCTATGAAGAACGTCAATAAACTTATTTTCCTAGGCGAATAGCATTTGCTAGAACAGTTGATAGGAAAATAGTATTTTCAGGAAACGTTGTTACGAAAATTTAGAACTTTCTTTTAATATAATTAAGTGCCTACTTTTTACCGAAAACTAACTCTTATACCTTTTTTTGTTAATCCTGAACATTGTAAACCGATAATAAAAACTATTAATTTTAACCCCAAATACACAATATATGTTCACTTCAAAATACAAATAGATTCTCTTAAACCGAATTCACGCAAATTCTACCTTCTTGGTTAAATACTAATAACCTAGTCAACTTAAAATTAAATAATACTTAAAGCTATTTCCCTTAGACATACATTATTTTCTTATTAAAAAGCTATTTTCTGTACGATCGATACATCAAATTTTTCTGAAAGAATCAGAATTAATATAATATAATACAGTATAAATTAATATATAAAATAATAACATAAATCAAATTCAACTCGGTTATATAATTAAAATTTATTTCATATTTGTATAATAAATTAAATTATGTTATGCAAATCGATTGCATGAAGGTCATCTATGAAAATCATGTGTAGTTTCGTATTAAATGTAGTCACTATTAAATAATAATAAATGCACATTCTCACTCCACTTTAATATTTTATTTCTTTATTGTTACAGAGTAATTTCTTTCTTGGAATGTCTTTTTGTTTGTATTACATACTACTTATCAGTGGCAAAACTTCAAGGTTTGTCATCCCTGCTAAATATTGACAAATTTGATGGCAACGGGTAAATTTTTCTTTAAGGCCCGCTTTGATTGGAAATAGAGAAAATCTTAGAGTCATAAAGAACAGTTACAAAAATGTCATGGGGGTGAGTTAGTGTGTCGAGGAACACATTGAAAAAGTCGTGGGCCCCTTACTATTCGATTTATAATCGAATTTTCCGACTTAAAAAAGTCGAATCCTTATAGAAATTGTTAATTATTTAACAATATTGATATATTTAATTACGACTTAACAAAGATCGAAATTGTGTAAAAAGTGAATTCTTAGGGTTAATGCAATTAGCAAATAAAATTATATTGGAATTGGAATTTTCGATGTAGAATATTCTTTTGAAGTAATAGGTAAAAAAAGTTTCTTGAAGTTTTAATGAGGGGTCAAGGAATTAGGGTGGATTGAAGTGAATTCTTGAAGTTAAATAAAATTCTAAGTATCTATGGAAATCTCTGTCATATTTGGTAATTTACGCTAGAATTGAGTTTGAATAAAAGGTTGCCAAATCTAGGTAGATTACTCCAATTCACTATGTTAACCCACATAGTGAATTCTTGGGGTTAATTAAAATTCTATGTAGCTATATTTGGTAATTTTCGCCAAAATTGAATATTTTTTGAGTAATAGGTACAAAAATTCAATAATTTTTAATAACAAATCAATATTTATTAAATATATTAAAAATGTAATTTTACTTTTCACCAAATTTAATAGTTTATTAAAATTATGAATACTACAAAGTATATATTTTAATTGCAACTAGTCATAGCTATCAACAAAAAAAATAAACGTGGTGTGTGTTAGAGTGTGGGTTGTCCGAGGGCCACATTAAAATAAGTCGTGGGCCCTTTACTATTTGAGGGCCCTATACAAATTTATATTTGGTCCCACTACAGCTCATTGTAGATTATTGTTTTTTTGTTTGTTTCATTTCTTAGTGAAACATTTTATTTTTTCATTTGTATGTTCATCTTCTTTTAAAAACTATATATGTATATCTTGTCTGATATGTTGTAACTATATACTCCACGCGCCGGTGGCAATCGAAATCCCAACAACAATAATCACGACAGTATCAAAATCCCGACACACATAATCCCGACAGTTAGAAAATCCCGACAGTATCTTTTATTATTTGATGTAGACTTATTCATAATAAACCTTAATACTGTCGGGATTTCGATATATCTATTTCATTTTATTAATTTATAATCGAATTTGCCTACAATTACAAGGAAATGCAGGTAAGTAAATGCAGGTCTGCAGGTCAAACAGTTTGATTACAGTTGTTATCGCACACTCGAATCCATAAGTAACGTTGATAAGAAATTGCCAGTTTTATTTAGTTAATATTATTATTTACCTCGACAATTAGAATATTTGCATACGTTTTTAATTGACATAATTGGAAATATAAAGATGTTGATTTTGTATTTTAAAATATATAAAACCGTACTTTTAATTATTATAATTTATTGAATGAACGCATTTGATGTTGTTTAAATTTGCGAACACCAATAAAAGAGCCACGAGTCTAGGATTTGTGAATGCAACGAAGGAAGTGTGCAATTTATTTGCGTTCGGTTGAAAGTTTCCAGATTAATTCCATTGTGCGCATATAAAAGTGACTAAGTGAACAACAAAAACACGCTTAAATGCGTTGATTCGTGTAATCGTACGAGAAAATAAAATATTTTTTTTCTGTTACTTTGCATATAATTAATAACCAGTTGAGAATTATCATTAATTACGTGAAACGAGCTATTTATATAAATTAATAGTTTTTGCACTATGGACACGAAATTTACATGTTTGATTGATTAATTATTGATATTAATAGAAGAATTACGTAAATAGAAATTTTTAACAAATTATTATTCGAATTGTCTGTTTTCCGCGTATTTTTTTTGTTTCTTATTTATTTAAAATTTGAAAGGAAACATGCACTTTGCTCTCAGAATTGATTGTGAATGTTATGTTTATTACATGTATGGAAGTTTGAAACGTATTTGAATCAAGTAGGTCTTAGTTCAAAAGTCAACGATGACAGAAACAAAACAATGGCTAAATGCGCCTCTTCCTAATCGTAGAAGAAGAACACTTGTCTTCTTGTCTTTATCTTAGCACAACTGAATGATATGATGTAACGACACAAACGAAGAAGCACCACAGCACTTACTGATCGCAACTGCAAATAACCATATCACTGTTATTGTCCACACTCGTATAACATCAAGAAGAAGTGATTAACCGAAATCGATAGTAACTGGATGAAACGCACTTGGTTTTGGTTTTTAACAAATATATTTTTGCTGTGTTATTGAAGTCCGCCCATTGGCATCTTCAAGAACTGACTGGTGTGCTCTGATTACGTTCAGCTTTCAGAATTTATCAGTTATCAGTTGACCTCGTGCCAGCACATACATATACGTACGTATTTTTTTAATAAATTTCCTACTTGTTGATAACAGCGAAAGGGACGTTCGTGTAACGGGGAGAAAAACCTCTTCGCAATGTCCGAGCGGATCGGGAAAAAACTGTCTGCGAATCATATAGTATTATCGCTGATTACGTAAATCACCGTAAATCGCTGATAGTGTATTCAAACTTTGCTCTCTTTTCATACAACTACAATCGCATCTGTTAGACATCAGGAGGATATGTGTAATTGACATTAATCTTCCTTTTTATCTCTTTAATTGATTTTTATTATTGTTGCAACGAAAGAACGCAGTCATTATTCATTTAAGACTGAACAAACTCGAATCCTTAAAGAAATAACAAACAAATATTTGAAATAAAATTAATAAATTGTTAATAATTTGATAATGTTGATGGATTATCATTATTTAATTACGACGTAACAAAGGAGAATCTTTATAGGAAAAAAAGTGGTTTAAATCAGGGGGGGTAAAAAGTGAATTCTTAGGGTTAATACAATTAGCAAATATAATTCCCGTCAAATTGGATATTTTACGTCAGAATTTTTTTTTTGGAGTAATAGGTAAAACAGTTCTCCAACTCCTAGTTTAAATTGTTGGATATCAGTAAATAATTGTTCATTATTTTTAATTATCTTGAAATTTTTGTTTTTCACTGCGTTTAATAGTTTAGAAAATACATAAATACTACAAAATAAGGCAAATTATACACATTTTCATTGCAAAATACTATAGTTATTAATAGGAAGAAACCGAAGTTTTTCCGCCTAGAGACATAAAAAAACATATAAATTGTCACAATAAATGATGCAAAAAAATGTATTCTGCAAAGAAAGTGAGACGTACATATATGTAAATATAAAAAAGATGATATTATAAATTTAACTAAATAAAAGTAAATCTTCTCGAAATGAAACAAATAATAATTAATTGTGTGGCATCATTCGGTTGGAGAATGATATAATTCGTCCGGACACGGTCTATCCTCCCTTCATGATAAAAGACCCGGCAGTCCCCTAATTCATATTCGCAGGAGACTCACGCTCCGGGTCATTCACGTCAAACATCAAACTAAACATGATGTCCCGAAAAACAGTCGTGATTTCAACGTTTATGAAAAATCTCTTCAAGCGCTGCAGCAACTCTGCGCGATTTTCTGCGTTCTTTTGCAAATGTAACTTTTTAATGTAAGTGTTAACTATGTGGTCATGTTAATGGCTTGTGTATTCTGCTGTACTGTTGCTCACTCGTCTTTTTATTAAGTTGCCTTATTTTGATGTTAGGTATACCCGGACATAAATAATAGATAATATTATATGTGATAATTTATTCTTTTTAATTAAGTTTAGAAATTTTAGAATTTTCTGTGTTTAGTATACAAAAAGAAACATATTTATTATACTAGTATAAAAAAATCTATTTTTATGGGCAGATTTATAAATATTATAATTTATTGTTGTAATAAATGTTATAGTAATTAATAATATTATCACATATAATGTATGTAATCATAAATTTTATTTTTTATAATCCTAATAGTGTTTCTTAAATTAAATAGTTTGGATTATACAAATATAAGTTATAAAACCATAGAATTTATGCAATTTTGATTTTTGACTTTTTTTCATAAACAAAAGAAATTGTATGAATTTTTGTAAAACTATTGTAACATTCAACAGTTTAGAATTAGTAAAGAGTTAACACCTCAATCAATAAATTTGTAGGATGAGATATACATGGACCCTCTATCGAAAAATATGATTTTTAGGAAGTACCAACCTTCAGACGACCCCCTGTCAAAATTTCAAGACAATCTGACGTTTAGATCACAAGTTACAGTGACGCAATTTTTGTAATTTTCAAAATCTGAATTAGGTGTGTTGATAAAACATTACTTTTTGATATAAAAATATACCGTTCATGCAAATCAATGTCTTGATAAGTGTTATGGGGACTCTTCTCCGTCGAGACAAATGATATAGACGTGGTTTGCCGATTTTAAACGCGTATAGATACAAAGGATGCTCTGGTCGACCAAATTCGGCAATTGTTGCAGAAAACATAAAAAAGTCCATAAAATTGTTTTTGCCGATCGTAAATTGATGTTTCATGATATAGCTTACAACTTGAAGATATCAGAAAGCAGTTTATTCATCATTTTACATGAATATTTGATCATGAGAAAGATTTGTTCGAGCACAAAGTATACCAAGAACAACGAGTTGATGCGAAATAAAAAGGATTTATTCATACGGTATGTAACAATGGATGAAACCTGGATCCAACACACTCAAATCAATCATCAGCTGAGTGGACAGCAAAGGGTGAAAGCCGTAATTTGAGATTAAAGGTAAATCGTTCTACAAGAAACGTTTCTAAATGAGAGAAGCGTTGGTATGAATGTGAAGGAGACTATGTTCATGAATTGGTCACCCTACAAACTTATTGAGTAAGGTGTTAAGTGCGGCTCCCAAGATTTTTTATCTTAAAAAATGGCTTTTTGTTACAGAACATTGCTGATCACTCGTTTAAAATATAAACAATACAAATTTTTTTATCATTCTGAAGAAATTTTAATGACCAAGAAATTAAATTTTTTGTAAAATTTATTTGATATTTGCTACGTTCAGTAGTTTAGAATATACAAAAGAATATAATAGTACAAAATAGATCAATAGTTCAAGGTATATGCATTCTTTCTAAATGAATACTTATAAATATAAAAATATAAATTTTGAAATTTGAAATGTTAATCTTTGTAATTATTGTTAAACTATTGTTTTTTGCTACACAAAATAATTTAAAACATAAAAGACACAGACAGAATATAAATGAATATATATATATATATATATTTGCTCATATACTTAAAAATATAATGATTAATAAAATTAATAACAATGTTAATTTAAAAAAAAATGGTTAGTAATTTTTGTAAGAATTTGTTGCGTTTAGAATATAAAAATTAAGAAAAAAAATAGTAACCAAAAATTTGATGTTTCAAAATTGTTTATAATACAAAAAATAGAAATAATATTTCTATATTGGACAGAAAGACCTATGGTCAATAGCCCTTTGTATCAATAAACTTTTTTGAAATTTTATATATTTATTTTGTTTTTTTATTTCTGCATATGTTTTTTTGTACGATTAATAATAATAATAATTTATTGGCCAAATATCAATACATAAGAAAAAAAAGTGCATTCTATACATAAATAAATTCTTACATAACATAAAAAAATATATTAATAGGCTAAAGGGCTAACGACCGAGGTCTTTCCGTCCTATTATTTCTATAAAACTTCAAATGTTATTACTGAAATTGAAACTAATTTGTATTTACTACGTTGTATAGTTTAGAATTTTAAAAAAATAATGAAATAATAATTTAATTATTGTATGTACAAATTACAAATTTGATTGATGATGCAACTATTACTGTTTGCTGATACTTTGATTAATTGGTTTATTTTGAAAAATATGATCTTTGTCGTTTTCAATGTTACAAATTCTCTTCCTTTGCATTTATTTGGTGTTTTTATATTAAAAATAGTTTATAATATACAAAATTTAAATAATATTTATATAACACTTCAAGTTTTCTTATAGAAAGTGAAACTATTTTGTATTTACTACATTAACACGTTAAGGACGGCGCTTTTCAAATATCTTACGCCAATTATAACATTTAAACCTTTAAATTTTTCTTATACATTTTTTTAATGATATTGAAGCAATTTATAATAATTGTGGGAAAAATATTGAAATTTTCATAAAGTTGTTACATATTGCGCACAGTGTTATGATCAACCGACACTGTGTATCAAATGTTTTGAAGATGTTCATAAAAATAAATAAACATTTCTATTATTGAATGATCCTATTTTATTTTTGTTATATTCAATAAATATACTCAACAGGGTTCGAATTTTATTGAAACGCGGAAAAAGTGCTATAGGTTTTATAATAAGCAATAATAATAATTGATCATTGCAATTTCTATTCAAGTCGAGATATATCATCATTGTGCTCTAAGCTTGTATTGTATTTGAATAAATTAGCAATGTTTTTTTTAGAAACAGAAATAATATCTGCTTCTGATAATCATATTGTATTTTCAATGCCTTTGCGCTTCGATTAC